>NC_062546.1:153362536-153662536 GCF_016906955.1 Phacochoerus africanus | reverse complement strand
TAAAATCATAATCTAAATTCTTGATTTTAAATGTTTTCAGCAAAGTATATTATGTATATCAAAATCATAGTGCTTTATTATCTCCTCAGGGAGATGATAATATCAATTTTTAGAAGCTAAAAAGTAGGGAAAATTTGGTCCTAAAATTTGGTACATTAACCAAAATGCAGCACCTATAAACCTGCAATAATCAGCAGGTCATACCCATTTCTTTACTGGGAAAAGAAATTGAGTAAATTGCCTCCTGAGAGGGTATAGTCAGCTATTTCATACAGAGCTTTGTCTAGAAGCATGAGTTACCTTGATGAATGTAATTTCTTAGCCTGGTTTCCTTTGGAAAGATTCAGGGTGAGAGCTGAGGCCTGAGTATTAATACTTATTGCTTCTTGAGTTATGATTAAAAGAGA
Source organism: Phacochoerus africanus (assembly GCF_016906955.1). Lineage (NCBI taxonomy): Eukaryota > Metazoa > Chordata > Mammalia > Artiodactyla > Suidae > Phacochoerus > Phacochoerus africanus. The sequence goes on along the minus strand of NC_062546.1, from coordinate 153,662,129 downwards.
ATAATCACAGAGATTTGAGTCAAACAGGGATCAAGACACTAACATTATTACTGACAAGGGCTATGTCAGGGATAGTCTTGTAGTCTTTAATACTTAAGAATAACTGAAAAACATTATTGCCTGATCCTCCTGTTAGTTGACAAGTGCTGCCAAGTGTCTGTAGACATTCCTTGGGAACTAGAGGTCTCAGGGCCAAATACACTGTGTTCTCATGTTCTCCCACATGAGTATTTTTAGAGATGAAATCAGCTTGAAATGAACATTAAGAATAGCCTTAAAGGGGAGATGAAGGCATAGCCAGGATGTTTTACCCCTTTGCTTTGGTGATGGGGTATGTTGTGTGCTCACTATATGCAAATGTCTCTTGGCTTTAATAAGAAAAAAATATATTTATTCATAATAAGAACAGGCACAAAAAGGAGTAGAAAAAGAATATGATGCTCATGGATCCACTATCCCAATATAACTACTATCAGCACTTTTCTGTGCCTCATTTCTGTTTTTAACAGATCTGTAAAAATATTTATTCTGTTCTTTCTACTCAAACTCCTAATATAAATATTTTCAATATTACAACATAATCTTTTAAAACATATATTTAACGATAAGGTACCGTATATTTCACCAAATGAATTTAGCATAATTTATTTAACCAGTCACCCTATGGTTATTTCCAGTTTTTAATTTGCTTCTAGATTTTCCTTTACTAATATAAACAGTGCTGATGTATCGTTTTGCATAAATTCTTTGCTGTTTTGTTTATTTATTTATTTTTGGCTGCTCCAATGGCATGTGGAAGTTCCCAGGCCAGAGACTGAACCTGCACCACAGCACCAATGCAAGCTGCTGCAGTGACAATGCTGGATCCTTACCCTGCTACACCACAACAGAACTCCAAATCTTTGCTGCATTAGACTTCTTACCTTTAGATTCTCAAAAGTTGAATTTTAGGATCCAAAGGTATATTTAGGATCTAGGATATATTCTCATAAGACATTAGAGTAGGAAGCAAAGAACCACTTTTTCCTTATAAATACCTAATCAGCATTCTAAAATCTGGTGCTTGAAAGTTGTCCTGAGGAGCTGTATTTTAGGACTAGCAACAGGGTATATGAGACCTGTATAAGGGAGTTGCATTCTGTGAATGATAACAACCTTGTAGTGGCAGAGGAAAATGCTGACTGTCTTTGCTGCTGTTCTGATGCAAGAGAGGAATTTAATATAAAATAGAACAAATTTTCAACTTGGTAAATTCCTCAAGGAGTAGGGGAGGAACTAGCATTTGTAGAGTACCTACCTGGCTCCAGGCACAGTGACTGTTATTTTACATTTATTATTTGAGTTATATAGTAGGGGTTATTGCCTCAATTATATCACCCACCTCTTTTCCCTGCCAGGGTTCTGGTCAATAGAATATAGCATCAGAGACCTAATTCAAATAGTGCTCAAGGTTTCAAATATACGACTGGTAAAGTTGATTTGAAGGCTGTGAAATGCCTCCTAGTTCCTTCCAAGCTTAGATTTTGGAATCCATCAGCCTGTTATTTATCTATCTGCTTGCAGGTTAGAAAGCAGACCCTCTTGGTCTGCTTAACACATAAAGATTAAAAACACAGGTACCTAACATATATACAATGGAATACTACCCAGCTGTAAACATGAAATAATGTCATTTGCAGCAACGTGGATGCAACTAGAGCTTATCATATTAAGTGAAGTAATACAGAAAGAGAACGACAAATGCCATATGATATCACTTACATGTAGAATCTAAAACATGACACAAATGAACATATCTGCAAAACAAGAACAAACTCACAGACATCAAGGACAGACTTGCGGTTGCCGAGGGGGAGCAGGGAGGGAGTGGGATGGACTCGGAGCTTGGGGTTAGTAGATGCAAGCTATCACATATAGAATGGATAGACATGAGGTCCTATTGTATAACACAAGGAACTATATATATATTATCCTGGGTAACCGTAATGGAAAGGAATATTTAAAAAGTATGTATATATGTGTATAATTCAGTCACTTTGCTATTACAGCAGAAATTGGTATAATATTTAATACAAAATTTAAAAAAACCAAACTACAGGTACCTACTGTGTAAGAGTGCAGGCAGGCCCCAGAAGACAAGAGGTAGTCTCCTATCTATGTAGCAGTATAGTATCTTGCTTTCTGGCCAGCATAGATTAATGAAGCACTGACCCTGTAAATCAATCAGGTCAGCCTCTCTTCCTTTTCTGGGGAAGGAGTGGTGTAGAAAAGATGTATGTATCCTTCTGGAAATATGACAGAGCATACTAAGATCCAGTTTCCTTACTTCCTCAAATTATACCAAATAATAACTAAAAGAATATTATGAGTCTTTAAAAGAATAGTAGGTAAGGAACTTAAGATTCAGATATGTTGAACAAATTTCTATGGTCACATAGATAAGTGGCAAAAGGCTGAGCCAACAATTAAACCTAGATGTGTCAGACCCCAAGGCACATGTTCTTTTCATCATGCCAATAGGCACTACTGCTTTCATGAGCCTCATTTTCCCCTAACACATTCCTATTTTAATAGAGGCTTCCTGGAGACATAATATCTTCAGGGACAGGAATGACTCTAATGGTGGGAATTTCTGGCATCTTGGTAGACCAGAAGGATTGGGATTTGGGAAAATTTGGCCTTTTGACATTCTCAAATGATGAATCCATCTATAACTTTTAGAACAGCTATAGCAATCAGCCTAACAAACTCAAGAGAGAGAAAAAAAATGAGAACAAAAAGTCAATGCCTAACATCCAAGACATTATGTAATGAGAAGTAACTTAAAAATAAATTTTAGAAGTGTTTAAAAAACTATACATAAATATGTAGTTCTATGATTTAAACTTACACCATGATTTTATAACAGTGATCTACAAGAAATTATATCATTGTATGCTCCATATAGTTCAGGATATGCTTGGTTTTGAAATCACATGAGCAATGAAATTCTAAAAGGTGTCTTTCTTTTTTTTTTGTCTTTTTTTGTTGTTGTTATTGTTGTTGTTGTTGTTGTTGCTATTTCTTGGGCCGCTCCCTTGGCATATGGAGGTTCCCAGGCTAGGGGTTGAATCGGAGCTGTAGCCACCGGCCTACGCCAGAGCCACAGCAACGGGGGATCCGAGCCGCATCTGCAACCTACACCACAGCTCAGGGCAACGCCGGATCGTTAACCCACTGAGCAAGGGCAGGGACCGAACCCGCAACCTCATGGTTCCTAGTCGGATTCGTTAATCACTGCGCCACGACGGGAACTTCCTAAAAGGTGTCTTTCAAAGAAAGAAATATTTTATCAGTTATAGCTATTAAATTCTTAAATTTTATAATTTGAATGCTTTTTCCAGATTTTTAAATTTGCCCATAATAGTGATTGCTTTTTAGATTACAAAAATAATTTACTTTCAAAATATGGAAAAGGTAATGAAGTTTTAAAAAAGCATCAATAATCCTATGATTACACAAATCACTTTTATAAATTCTTTCATATTTTTTGTCTTTAAAATTTTTTGCCCATTTTTTTCTCTATGTAAAAATCAATCGCCTTTCATTTCTTCGATTAGAACTCTGGGTTTCATAATCTATTTTCTCACGAGCCTTCTTTCACTAATAACTCTTTGAGACTTGTCTTTTTCTTGAGGTTTTCTTGCTAAAAACTTTCCTTTTAGTACCAATAGTTGTTCAGTCGCATGTTATTCAATCTCCATTCATTTGTGGGTTTTTTTTTTTCAGCTTTCTTTTAGAAGATGAATTCCAGTATTGGTGGTCAGAAAAGATGCTATTTGTGTATTTGGGAAGAATATGTATTCAGCTACATTTGGGTGAAATGTTCTTTATAAATCTATCAAGTCCATCTGACCTAATGTTTCATTTAAGGCTATTATTTCCTTGTTGACTTTCTGTCTGGATGATCTATTCACTGATGTAAGTGGGTTGTTAAAGTCCCCTATCATTACTTTGTTGCTGTCAGTTTATTCCATTAGGTCTATTAGTAATTAACTGCCTTATGTATTTTGGTGCTCCTAGTTAGGCGCATATGTATTAATGATTGTTAGTAATTGTTATGTCTTGAATTGTCCCCTTTATCATTATACAATGCCTATCCTTGTCTCTTGTTACCTTTTTTTTTCTTTTTTTTTTTTTGGATTGCAGTCTATTTTGTCTCATATAAGTATGGCTACACCTGCTTTTTTTTGACTGCTTCTTGCTTGGATTGTCATCTTTCATCCCTTCATGTTAAATCTGTGTTTGTCTTTAGAACCGAGATGCGTTCCCTGGAGGCAGCATATAGTTGGGTCTTGTTTCTTAATCCATCTAGCCACTCTGTGTTTTTTGATTAGTGAATTTAGGCCTTTCATATTTAGGGTGATTATTGATAAATGAGGACTTAGTACTACCATTTTATCTTTTGTTTTTGGGTTGCTCAATATCTCCTTTTTTCCCTCTTGTGTTTCTGGCTGTACTTTTAATTTGGTAGTTTCCTCACTGTTTTTCTCAGTTCCTTCTTTTTTCATGTTTCATGTTTCTGCTCTAGATTTATGTTTTGTGGTTATGTGAGGTTTATAAAAAAAATAGATAAAATAGTTCATTTTCTACCGATAGCATCTCATCTTCATTTGATTATTTGGGTTCTGCTTTTTCCTCTTCCCCTTTTATGTCTCTGTTGTCTTGAATTATTCCTTTTTATGTTATGAGATCATTATGAAATTGAGGTAGTTGTGATTATTTTTACCATTTTTTCCACCCTTTAACCTTTATGACCTAAGTGCTTAACAACTTATACTGATACAGAGTTTCGATTTTCTGATGCTGTCTGTCTATCTCTTAAAGTTTTGTATACTTTTGCTTTTTTCATTTTAGTTAGAAGGTAACTTTTCTGGGTAGAGTGTCCTTGGATGACAGCATTTATCTTTCAATATTTTAAGTATGTCATTCTACTTGCTCCTGATCTGTAGAGTTTCTGCTGAGAGATCTGCCTAATGGGAGTTACTTTGTAGGTTATCAACTCCACCCCCCCCCCCCCCCCCCCCCCCCCCGCGGCTGCTTTCAAAATTATTTGTCGTTGACTTTTGAAAGTTTCTATATAGTGTGTCTCAGAGAAGGTCTTTTTGTGTTAAGGAAATCAGGTCTTTTAGTTTCATGGTCTTGTATATCCAGTTTCTTCCCCAAGTTTGGGAATTCCTCCACTATTATTTTTTTAAATCAACTCTCTGCTTCCTTCTCTCTCGCTTCCTCTTTTGACATATCCATTATCCTTAAGTCGCCCTTCTTAATGAAGTGGGATCATTTTCATAGAATTTCTTCATTTTTTTTTAAAGATCTCAGTTCTGCCTCTTCTACCTGTATCATTTCTAGATTTCTATCTTTGAACTTGCTAATTCTCTCTTTTATATTGTCTGCTCTATTTCCAGTGTTTTTTTTTTTAATGTGCTCTTTATCTCATTTATTGAGTTTTTCAGCTTTATAGTTTCTGTTTGGGTTTTTTTTTAATTTTTTTTTAATTTTTTAAAAATGAAAACAATTTTGACTACACCCATGGCATGTGGAAGTTCCTGGGCCAGGGATCAAACCTGTGCCACAGCAATAACCTAAGCCACTGCAGTGACAATGCTGGATCTTTAACCTGCTGCCACAAAAGAACTCCTATTTGGTTGTTTTTTAGAGTTTTAATCTCTTTGATACAGTATTCCTTCTGTTAATTTTATTCCTGAACTAACTAAACTGCTTTTCTCAGTTTTTCTGTGGTTCCTTGAGTGTATGATGGCTGTCTTGAACTCTCTGTAATTTACATTGCAATTTCCATGACATTAAATTTGGTTTCTAGAGAACTGTTATTTTTATTTTGTAACATAGTATTCCCATGGTTTTTCATCATACTTGACAAGTTGTTCCTCTGCTGGCACATTTGAAGTACTGAACACCTTTCTTTTTTTCACTTGATTCTAACAATTCGTTAGTAATTAGAGGCCTTTCCTTTGTTTTTCAGTAGGTGGCACTATAGCACAATTTTGTGATTTCTCTTACTTCAGTTGTTATTTGAGAATCAGCACTTTCCACTTTCCACCACATCTACCAGAGGTTTCTCTCAGTGCCTTCATTGCCACTGCTTGTGCGCATGGTTGCTAGTGCTTTGCTGCTGCTGGTGTTTATGCTGTCACTGGTGTCATTGTCTGGCACACCAAGATGGTGTGTGCCCCTTGGGTTGTGTGCTCTGCTGCCATTGGGGGTGGGTGAAGGTGGACTAATGAAGGGTCATGGGCACCTTTGCTATGCCCAGCATTTGGGGGTTTGCAGGCTCACTGCTGCTGGTAGAGGGGCCAAAATTGCAGATTCCTGCAGCTGGAGGGATAGGGAGGCCTCAGTGCCACTGTTGTCTGTTTCCCATTGGCTGTGGGTGCCTCTGTTGTCAGGAGTCTGGAGTAATGTATGCATCCTCCCTTGATTCTATAGGGTTCTCTGGGACTGTGGGTTGAGCTGCCAAGTCTGGGGGACTGAGATCACAGGTACTGCCTCTGCTGTTCCCTTAGTCTGCCTTTTTCTTTCCCCCCTGTGCTCACAGCATGTGGAAGTTCCTGGGCCAGGGATTGAACTTGAGCTTACACCACAGAAGCAACTGAACCACTATAGTGACAATGCTGGATCCTTAACCTGCTGTACCACAGGGAACTCCAGTCCACCTATCTTTAGATGCACAGATGAGTGGAACACCCTGGCATCCTGTTGTGTCAGGAGGAGGAATCTTTGCTGAGTTATGGATATTTTCATTGGTTATAATGTTTTCTTTCTTTCTTCTTCTTCTTTTTTTTTTTTTAATGGCCGCACATGTGGCACATAGAAGTTCTCAAGCCAGGGGTCAAATCGGAGCTATAGCTGTGCCTATGCCACAGCTGTGACAACAATGGATCTGAGCAATCTCTGTGACCTCACTGAAGCTTGCAGCAATGCCAGATCCTTAACCCACTGAGAAAGACCAGGTATCAAACCCACATTCTTACAGAGACAATATCAGATCCTTAACCTGCTGAACCACAACAGGAACTCCTGTGTGTAGACTGAAGGGGAAAGGCCAAGTGAGCATCTCACATTGTCATGTTGCTGACTTCACCAACCAAGATGTCTGGCTTTGAAAATTAGCAGGTCTTAATCTTGGAGAGCTGGAGGGCTGTAGGAATCTGAGACTTCCCTCTTCAGAGGTGTGCACAAAAACTCACTCACTCTGAGTCCTATTGCAGAAGCAGCAGTTTGAACAGTGCCTGGGTAACCTTCTGAAGGGGGAAGCTGAGGCTCCTCCTTTGGACAGATATTGGTAGCAGCCATTTCTGTAATCTAGGTCTGCTGTACTGACAATGGTGCTTATGGGAGCCATTCTGGATCCTTTCTTTAAACTATAAGTGCCCAGGGGCCTGTCCTGCCCACCAGTGCACCTGCATCAATCATTTGCCTTTGGGCTGCTCTGCCAATTATTCCAGGGGCAGGATGTGCCTGCCAGTGTATTCACAGAAGTTGCGTGTTGCTGGGTCTTACATCCAGCCATATCAGGGGGCCTGCCCCATCTACCAATTCTCCCACACTAACCGCATTAAGCAGAGACTCAAGCCAGCCATGCTGAGGATCAGCACCACCTACCAGCATACCTACAAAAGTCACCCTTGCCACAGTAGAAGGGTGCATGCATCCCACAGAGGGGATCAAGAGACGTACTGTGTCCATGTATTACCTAAAAATAAATATAGCAAATTTGGCAAAATGAGGAGACAGAGGAATATGTTGCAAACAAAGGAACAAGGCAAGACCTCAGAAAAAGAACTACACAAAATGGAGATAAGCAATCTACCTTAAAACAGAGTTCAAGGTAATGATCTTTTATTTATTTATTTATTGGCCACACCCATGGCATATAGAAATTCCTAGGCAAGGGATTGAATTTCATCCTATCTCTGATTTGTGCCACAGCTGTGGCAATGCTGGATCCTTAACCAGCTGAGCTAGGCTGGGGATTGAACCTGCACCTCCTCAGTGACCTGAGCTGCTGTAGTGGGATCCTTAACCCACTGTGCCACAGTGGGAACTCCTTGAGGTAATGATCATAAAGATACTTATTGAACTTTGGAGAAGGGTGGAAACCTCAACAAGAGGTAGAAAATACAGAAAAGAAACAGTGGAAACCTCAACAAGAGGTAGAAAATATAGAAAAGAAACAAAATATAGAGCTGAAGAATACAATAAACGAAATGAAAAATACAGTAGAGGGGATCAGTAGTAGCTTAGATGATACAGAAAAGCAGATTAGCAATCTGGGTGACAGAATAATGGAAATTACCCAAACTGAACAGAAAAAAGAAAAAAGAATTTTAAAAAATGAGAATAGTTTAAAGGACTTCTGAGATAGCATTCAACATACTAACATTTGCATTATAGGGATCCTACAAGGAGAAAAGAGCAAGAAAAGGTTAAAGAAATTTCTTGAAGAACAATAGCTGAAAACTTCCTTACCTTTGGGAAGGAAATAGATATGTAGGCCCAGGAAGCATAGAGTCCTTAAAAGATGAACTCAAAGAAGTTCATAGAAGACACATTATAACTAAAATGTCAAAAATTAAAGATAAAGAGAAAATTGTAAAAGCAGCAAGAAAGAAGCAACTATCTGCATGCAAGGGTACTCCCCTAAGACTATCAACTGACTTTTCAGCAGAAATTTTGCAGGGCATGATAGTTTAAAAGTGCTGTAAGGAAAAAAAACCTACCACCAAGAATAATCTACTCAGAAAAGTTATTCAGAATTGAAGGAGAGGAGTTCATGTTGTGGCTCAGCAGTAATGAACCTGACCAGTAACCATGAGGATGCTGGTTCAGTCCCTGACCTCACCCTGTGGGTTAGGTATCTAGCATTGTCGTGAGCTGTGGTGTAGGTTGCAGATGCAGCTCAGATCCTGTATTGCTATGGCTGTGGTGTAGGCTGGCAGCTGCAGTTCTGACTTGACCCCTAGCCTGGGAACTTCTATACGTGATGGGTGTAGCCTAAAAAGCAAAAAAACAAAAAACAAAAAACAAACGAACAACAACAACAAAAAGAATTAAAGAACGGATAGAGTTTTACAGACAAACACACACACACAAAGCTAAAGGAGTTCATCATCACTGAACCAGCATTACAAGAAATAAAATAATTTATCTAAGCAAAAAATTCTCAACTTGAAAAGGAAAGTTATAAGACAAAAAAAATCTCACTGGTAAGGTGAATGTATAGTAAAGGCAGTGGATCAATCATTTATAAAGCTATTAGGAAGGTTGAAAGACAAAAGTAAAATTACCTATACATACAATAAGTAGTTAAGGGACATACAAAATTTAAAAGTATAAAATATAACATCAAAAAATAAAATGTAAGGTTGGCAAATAAAAATATAGGACTTTAAGGAGTTCCCACTGTGGCACAGTGGGTTAAGGACCCAGCATCATCTCTCCAGCAGCTTGGGTCACTACTGAGGTGTGGGTTCAATCCCAGCTCAGCACAGTGGGTTAAAAGAATCCAGAATTGCTGTAGCTGTGCTGAAAGTCACAGATGTGGCTTGGATTTGATCTCTGGCCTGGGAACTTCCATATGCCATGGGTGTGGCTTTTAGAATGAGTTTGAACTTAAGAGAGCATGAACTTAAAATAGACAGCTATATACATAGGTTGTTGTATATAAGCCTCATGATAATCACAAGCCAAAAACCTATAATAGGAGTTCCCGTCTTGGCGCAGTGGTTAACGAATCCGACTAGGGACCATGAGGTTGCGGGTTTGATCCCTGGCCTTGCTCAGTGGGTTAAGGATCTGGCATTGCCGTGAGCTGTGGTGTAGGTTGCAGACATGGCTCGGATCCCGCGTTGCTGTGGCTCTGGTGTAGGCTAGCAGCTACAGCTCCGATTTGACCCCTAGCCTGGGAATCTCCATATGCTGCGGGAGCAGCCCAAAGAAATAGCAAAAAGACAAAAAAAAACAAACCTATAATAGATATACAAAAAAATAAAGAGAATGGAGTTTAAATGTAAAACTAAATATAGTCATCAAAACACAAAGGAAGTGAGCAAGTGATAAAGAAAGCAGAGAAGAACTACAAACAAGCAGAAAGCAATTAAGAAAAGGGAAATAATTACATATCTTTCAATAAACATTTAAATTAAAATGGACTAAATATTCCCATCAAGATATAATATAGCTTAATGAATAAAAAAAAAAAACAAGACCCAAGAGTATTCTTGTTGCATGGTGGGTTAATGATCTGGCATCGTCACTGCAGTGGCTTGGTTTGCTGCTATGGCATGAGTTCATCCCTGGCCTGGGAATTTCCACATACCATGGTGTGACCAAAAAACAAAACAAAACAAAACAAAGCAAAACAAGTAAATATATATATCTTTTATCTTATATACCTGTAAGTGAAAACAAAAAAGAAAGTTGAGATAGAAATATTTATATTAGAGAAAACAGACTTTAAAACACTGACTGTAACAAGAGTCAAAGAAGAGAATTACATCATGATAAAGTGATCCAGTCAACAAGAGCATATAACAATTGTAAGTATCTATGCACCCAAAATAGGAGCACCTAAACACATAAAGGAAACATTAAAAGGCTTAATGGGTGAAATAGACAGTAACACATAATAGTAGGAAATTTTACCATCCCACTAACATCAATGTGTAGATCATCCAGACAGAAAATCAATAAGGAAACACTGGACTTAATTGACACAGTAGAGTAGATAGACTTAATAGATTTATATAGAACATTTAAACCCAAGGCAGCAGAATACATATTCTTTTCAAATGCATATGAAATATTCTCTAAGTCAGATCAATACTAGGCCACAAAACAAGACTCAATAAATTTAAAAAGATTGAAATAATATCAAGCATCTTTTCACACACTACAGTACGAAACTAAAATTCAGTTTCAAGAAGAAAATGGGAAAACACAAATACGTGGAGGCTAAACAACATGCTATCAAAGGGTCAATGAAGAATTCGAAGAGGAAGTTAGGAAATGTGTTGAGACAATTAAAAATGGAAATACAACCCATCAAAATCTATGGGACACATCAGAAGCAGTTCTTACACGGAAGTTTATAGTGATTCAAGCCTATCTCAAGAAACAAGAAAAACTTCAAACAATCGAACATTACCTTAAAGGAAGTAGAAAAAGAAGAAGAAAAAAAATCTCAAAGGAAGGAAATAATGAAGATCAGAGCATAAATAAATAAAAAATTAATAAGGGACTGAAAGTAAAATAGAAGATTGATGAAACTGAGAGCTGGTTCTTTGAAAAGATAAATTTGATAAATCTTTAGCCAGACTCATTGGGAAAAAAAGAAAAGAGAGCTGAAATAAACAAAATCAGAAATGAAGGGGAAGTTATTATGAACAACATAGAAATAGGAAGGATCATATGAGTTGAATGGTTATATGCCAAAAAATTAGTCTATCTAGAAGAAATAAATAATTCCTGGAAATACTCAATCTTCCATGACTGAATCAGGAGGAAATAGAAAATGTGAACAGGACAATTGCTAGTGGTGAAGTTGGATCAGTAAGCCATAAAACTCCTAATGAGTAAAATCCAAGATTAGACAGCTTCACAGATGACTTCTACCAAACATTTAAAGAAGAGTTTATACCTGTTTTAAACTATTCCATAGAATTGAAGAGGAGGTACCATCCCCAAATTCATTCTATAAGTTCACCATTACCCTGAAACAAAAAGCCAGACATAGAGACTATTAAAAAAAAACAACAAAAAACCAAAGCAAAACACCCTACAGGTTAATATCCCTGATAAAAACAGATGCAAGAATCCTAAGTACAAAATACAAGCAAACCACATTCACCAATACATTCAAAGGATCATATACCATGATTAATTGGGATGGATTCCAGGGATCTAAGGATGGTTTGATATCTGCAAATCAATCAATGTAATACACAAGACCAAATATAAAAATCATGTGATCATTTTCATGCAGAAAAACATTTGACAAAATCCAACATCAATGTATGATAAAAACTCTCTCAACAAAGTGGATGTAGAGGAAACATATCTCAGCATAACAAACAAACCCATAGCTAAAGATATACTCAAAGAGAAAACATGAAAGCTTCTACTGTAAAATCAGGAACAAGAGAAGGATGCTCATTCTCACCAATTTTATTCAACACTGTATTGGAAATCCTAGCCATAACAATCTGCAAGAAAAGAAATAAAAAGACATCGGAATTGGAAAGGAAGATGTAAACCTGCTACTCTTTGCAGATGACGTGATTTACATGTAGTAAACCTCTAAAGACTATGCCCCAAACTATTAGAACTAATGAATGAATTCAGTGCAATGCAGGATACAAAATATATGTACAGAAATCTTGTTGTGTTTCTATATACTACTGATGAGCTATCAGAAAGAGAAATTAAGAAAACAATCCCATTCAAAATTACATCCAAAAGATGCAAAAAAGAATAAAATACTTAGCAATAAGTCTAACCAAGGAGGTATGAAAGACTTGTACTCAGAAAACTATATGACATTGATGAAAGAAATTGAAGATGACACAAATGGAAACGTATACTATATTTACGGATTGGAAGAAAGAATATTGTTAAAATGTCTATGCTACCCAAAGCAATCTACAAATTTCATTCAACTTTACCAAAACAATGGCATTTTTTTTTTTACAGAACTAGAACAAATAATCCTAAAATTTGCATAGAACCACAAAAATCCCAAATAGCCAATGTAATCTTGAAAAAGAAGAACAAAGTCTGTGGAATCACACTCTCAAAATTAAAACTATATTACATATTAGAGAAATTCAAATCAAAACTACAGTATCACCTCACACCTGTCACAAACACTTCCTGTATCATTGGTGGGAATGTAAACTGGTACGATCACTATGGAGAACATGATGGAAGTTTCATAAAAAACTAAAAATAGAGCTACCATATGACCCAGCAATTCCATTGCTGGGCATATATCTGGAAAAGAAAAAAAATTTAATTTGAGAAGTTACATGCACCTCAGTGTTCATTACAGTATTGTTTACAATAGCCAAGACATGGAAAAAACCTAATTGTCCATCAACAGAGGAATGGATAAAGAAGATGTGGTACATATGTACAACAGAATATTACTCAGCCATAAGAAAGAATGAAATAGTGCTATTTACAGCAATGTGGATGGACCTAGAGATTAATATACTATATGAAGTAAGCCAGAGAAAGACAAACATCATATGATATCATTTATATGTGAAATATAAAATATGATACAAATGAACTTATTTACCAAACAGAAATGACTCACAGACCTAGAAAACAAACTTACAATTAACAAAGAGGAAAGTGGGGTAGGGATAAATTAGAAATTTCAGAGTGATAGATACACACTACTAAATATAAAATGATAAACAATAAGGACCTACTGCATAACGTAGGAAGTTGTATTCAGTATCTTGTAATAATCCATAATGAGAAAGAATCTGAAGATACCTATCTATATATATTATATATATTACTTTATATATACATATTATATGTATATATTAAATTACTGTTACTATTAAATTACCCATGACATTCTTTACGGAACTAGAACAAATAATCCAAAAATTAATGTGGGGCTATAAAAGACCCAGAATACACACACACGCATACACACACACACACACATTTACATATACATATAAACACATATTATATAAATATATACATATAATATATATTCATATATATTATATATATATATAAAAATTATATGAACATGACTGAGAGGTGCAAACTTCCAGTCATAAAATAAATAAGTCATGGGGATATAATGTATAGCATAGGAATACAGTAACCAACATTCTAATACTTTTGTATGGTGACAGATGGTTACTAGACTTATTGTGGTGATCATTTATTTTACATATAAATGTCTAAACACTATGTTGTACACCTAAAACTAGTGTACTATTATATGTAAACTATATTTTAATAAAAATATTAAAAAATACACATATGCAAACACACACACATACAATGGGAAAATGTTCAGCCATAAAAAAGAATGAAATATTGCCATTTGTGATAACATGGATAGAATTTGAAGACATTATGGTAAATAAAATAAATCAAAGGTAAGTACTATACTATCTTACTTACATGTGAAATCTAAAAACAAACAAAAGAATCCCCACAAAAAACAAGTTCATAGTACAGAGTATAGATTGGTGGTTGCTAGAGGCAGGGGTTGCGATTTGGGTAAAATGAGTAGAAAGAGTCAAAAGGTACAAAAAATATGTTATGGGGATGTAATATACAGCATTATGAGTATAGTTAGTAATACAGTATTGCATATTTGAAAGTTGCTAGGAGAGTAAATCTTAAAAGTCCTCATCACAAGAAAAACCATTTACTTAACTATGTATGGTGACAAATGTTAACTAGACTTATTGTAGTGATTATTTAACAATATATACAAATATTGAATCACTTTGTTTAAATGAAACTAATACAATGCCACATGTCAATTATACCTCAGTAAAACTAGAAATTCTCGTTCTTTTAGTTGTGACAATAGTATTGTAGTTATGCTAAAAAATTCCTGAAGTGTAGATAATACTACAAATATTTATAATGACATATGTTATTTGTGATTTGCTCAAAATAATATAAGTAGGGAAAATTGAGTAGAAGTTAAATGAATAAATTGACCAAATAGGTAGTTGTTGAAATTGGTGATAGATACTTGGGAGTTCACTAAATGTCTGACTGATTTTTGTATCTGAAATATGTCTGTTTTGATACCAGTAGCACTTTGTCTTGATTACAATGGCTTTGTAATACTGTCTGAAGTCTGGGTTATGTCTCCTGCTTGGTTTTTGTTCCTCAGGATTGTTTTGGCAATTATAGGTCTTTTACAGTTCCAAATAAAATTTTGGACTATTTGGTTCTAGTTCTGTGAAAATTGTCTTGGGTAATTTAATAGAGATTGAATTGAATCTGTAGATTGCTTTGAGTAATATGGCCATTTTTATGATATTAATTTTTCCAATCCAGGAGCAGGGGATATCTTTCCATTTCTTTGAATCCTCTTTAATTTCCTTGATTAATGTTTTATAGTTCTGGGCATGTAAGTCTTTCACTTCCTTGGTCAGGTGTATTCCCAGGTATTTGATTTTTTTGGGTGTGATTTTAAAAGGTATTGTATTTTTGTATTTCTTTTCTAATATTTCATTGTTAGTATATAGAAATGTGACTGATTTCTTAATCTTATATCCTGCTACTTTGCTGAATTTGTTGATCAGTTCAAGTAGTTTTTGTGTGGAGTCCTTGGGTTTTCTATATATAGTATCATGTCATCTGCATACAGTGACAATTTTACCTCTTCTCTTCCTATTTGGATGCCTTTTATTTCTTTTGTTTGTCTGATTGCTGTGCCTAGGACTTCCAGTACTATGCTGAATAACAGCGGTGAGAGTGGACATCTTTGTCTGTTCCAGATGTTAGTGGGAGGCATTCAGCTTTTCTCCATTGAGTATTAACTTTTCTGTGGGTTTGTCATCAGAGGCTTTTATCATGTTCAGGTATGTTCTCTCTAAACCCACTTTGGTAAGTGTTTGTGTTATGAATAGATGTTGGACTTTGTCAAATGCTTTTTCTGCATCTATTGAGATAATCATGTGGCTTTTAACTTTTCTTTTGTTAATGTGGTGTATGATATTGATTGATTTGTGTATGTTGAACCATCCTAGTGAACCTGGGATGAATCCCACTTGGTCGTGGTGTATGATCTTTTTTTACATGTTGTTGGATTTGGTTGGCTAAAATTTTGTTGAGAATTTTTGCATCTATATTCATCAAAGATATTGGCCTACAATTTTCTTTTTTGGTAGTATCTTTGGTTTTGGAATTAGGGTGATGACGGCATCATAGAATGTCTTTGGGAGTATTCCTTCTTCTTTAAACTTTTGAAGAAGTTTAAGGGGGATGGGTATAAGTTCCTCTCTGAGTGTTTGGTACAATTCTTCTGTGAAGCCATCTGGTCCTGGACTTCTATTTGTAGGGAGTGTTTTTTATGACATATTCAATTTCACTTCTAGTGATTGGTCTGTTCAGTTGATCTATTTCTTTTTGATTCAGTTTTGGCAGGCCGTAAGTCTCTAGAAAGTTGTCCATTTCTTCTAGGTTGTCAAGTTTATTGGCATATAATTGTTCACAGTATTCTCTTAGGGTTTTTTTGTATCTCTGCAGTATCCTTTGTAATCTCTGCTCTTTCATTTCTTATTTTGTTTATTTTGGTTTTTTTTCTCTCCTATTTTTCATGAGTCTAGGCAGAGGTTTGTCAACTTTGTTTACCTTTTCAAAGAACCAGCTCTTGGTTTTATTGATTTTTTTTATTGTCTTTTGAATCTCTATTTTATTGATTTCCTCTCTGAAATTTATGATTTCCTTCCTTCTGCTGACTTCAGGTTTTGTTTGTTCTTTTTCTAATTGATTTAAGAAAGTTGTCGATTTGAGATTTTTCTTCTTTTTTGAGGAAGGCCTGTATTACTATGAATTTCCCTCTGTGCACTGCTTTTGTGGCACCCCATAGATTTAGAGTGGTTTTGTCTTCATTATCATTTGTCTCAAGGTATTTTTTTAATTTTCTTCTTGATTTCCTCATCGACCCATTAATTTTTTAGCAGCACGTTGTTTAGTCTCCATGTAGTAAGTTTTTTCTCATTTCTTTCCCTGTGGTTGATTTCTAGTTCATGCCATCATGGTCAGAGGAGATACTTGAAATAATTTCTGTACGCTTAAGTTTGTTGAGGTTAGCTTTGTGCCCCATTATGTGATCACTCTTTGAGAATGTTGCATGTGCACTTGAGAAGAATGTACATTCTGATTTTTTTGGATGTAGTGTCCTGAAAATGTCAATTAAGTCTAACTTTTCTATTGTGTCATTTATGATTTCTGTTGCCTTATTGATTTTCTGTCTGGAGGCCATTTCCACTGATGTGAATGGGGTGCTAAAGTCTCCTATTATGATTATATTCCCATCAATTTCTCGTTTTAAGTCTGTTAGTATTTGTTGTAGGTATCCAGGTGCTCCTATATTAGGGGCATATATATTGAGGATTTTAAGATCCTCTTCTTGAATGGATCCTTTAAACACTAAATAGTGTCCTTCTTTGTCTTTCTTTCTGACCTTCATTTTAATGCCTATTTTGTCTGATATGAGTATTGCAGCTCCTGCTTTTCTGTCTTATTCATTGGCATGAAATATCTTCTTCCATCCTCTCACTTTCAATATATATGTGTCCTTTGCCCTAAGGTGAGTCTCTTATAGACAGCAGATTGAAGGTTTTTGCTTTTTTATCCAAACTGCCACTTTGTGTCTTTTGATTGGAGCATTCGGTCCATTGACATTTAAAGTGATTATTGGTAGATATGTATTTATTGCCATTTTAAACCTTGTTTTCCAGTTGAGTCTTCATTTCTCTTTTCTTCTTTTCTTTTTTTGGTTGGATGGTTTCCTTTTATTTTATGCTTGAGCATTTTTCTTTTCATTTTTTGTGAATGTAATGTTCAGTTTGGATTTGTGGTTGCCCTGTTTTTTAAGTATGTTAATCCTTTCCTATATCTGCTTGCTTTAGCCTGATAGTCATATAGGCTCAAACACATCATTAAAATAAAAAAAGAATCTATATTGTATGATTTTGATGTCTTTTTTTTTTAACATCTTCATGTTTAGATCTGTATGCTGGCTTAATTCATTGATTGCTTTCCAGTTTGTGGTTTCCTGCATCCTAATTCTGCTTACTTTTTTTTTTTAAGGAGAAGCTCTTTTTTAGAAGCTTTCTTTTAGAATGGGTTTAATATTGCTGTACTCTTTTAGCTTTTGTTTGTTGGAGAAATTCTTTATTTCCCCTTCTGTTTTAAATGATATTTGTGCTGGATAGAGTGTTCTAGGTTGCAAATATTTTCCTTTCAGCATTTTAAATATATCTTGCCACTCCCTTCTTGCCTGAGTGTTTCTGTAGAGAAATGAGCTGACAGCCTTATGGGGGTTCCCTTATCATTAATGCTTTGCTTTTCTCTTGCTGCCTTTAGAATCCTCTCTTTATCTTTAACTTTTGCCATTTTTATTATAATATGTCTTGGTGTGGGCCTCTTTGGGTTTAACTTGTTTGGGGCCCTCTGTTCTTCCTGTATCTTGATATCAGTTTCCTTTAGCTTTGGAAAGTTTTCTTCAAATATATTTTCAATCCCCTTTTCTTTTTCTTTTCCTTCTGGAATTCCTATTATGTGTATATTGTCCCACTTTATGATATTCCATAGATCTCTTACCTTGCTTTCATGTTTTTTCATTTGGTTTTCTGTCTGCTGTCCTGATTGGGAGATTTCCATTATTCTATCTTCCACATCACTAATTCCTCCTCTGCATTATTCATTCTGCTCTTTATTGCCTTTAGCTCAGTTTGCATCTCTGCAAATGATTTTTTTTTAGTTTTTCATGGCTCCTCCTTATATTTTCTAGTTCCTTTCTAAAGGAATCTGAATTGATGTTCATATCCTCACTTAATTCCTTGATATTCAGCCTTAATTCCTTCAGTGTTTTCACTGTGTCCCTTTTGGTTGTTTGGTGACTTCATTTAAAATATTAACCAAGAAAGCAATAATATGCTTACTAGAAAGGAAAAACAGTCTAGTGAAGCCGGGTGTTGTTTTAAATTTATATTTTTTAAAAAGTGAAGTTAGAGAAAAGATTGAAAATAGAAAGAAAACCAAAATAATCTCCTAATTTTCTGAACATTAAGACTATAGAAAAAATTCAACAAATTTTAGTTGACTGATGGGAATATTTGTCAAAAGGTGCTGTGGGTTTAAAAAAATGATTTAGATTTTGTCAAAACAATGCTCATCCCCTAAATCCATGGCATAGCAGCACCTGAGCCCACTGGGAAATTGTATTAAAAGTTACACCTTAAAAACACAACTGGGCCAGAATAAGAAATAACCTTTCATTTTAAGAACTGATCTTTCTTCATAATTCTGTGAATGGTAGGGCGGTGGTGGGAGGAGAAGTACACTTAATTTTGCCTAATAAAAATCACTTAGTCTCTCTTTGGAATAGCCTCTTTGGGGGAAATTGGCAATTAATTCAAAGTTGAAACTTCTTTCTAAAAAGCTGTTTCTAAAAGATCTTGCCTCTCTTCCATTTCAGGAGAGTATCTAGGTATGTGTGTGGGGTGGTTGTAGAACTTACATTTACTCATGGTGGATTTTTAATTGGCCTGAGTTTTGCCCCTTCTTTGTCTCATTCTGGTCTCCACTGAAGTGAAGTTGATTGATCTGGTCCAGCCCTGTGGAGGAATGCTTATACCACCTTGATTTTTGACTAGTGCGTAAGCATTCTCTGCTTAAGTACATGGCTTCTCCCATTTATCTGCAGTCATGATGTGCCTGCTGACATATCTTATTTTGACTAATTGAACTCAGTTACATAACAGGAAAACCTACAAGATCTGATGGCTTAATACCTGACTTCAGTTACCTTGTGGATAGTGATGAATTTCTACCTAGTTTCTAGTCCCAAGTCAGTCAGCAGACCTAGAACCTCTTGATTGCAGGGGAGACCAGGTCCTCTTGAGGAAGGATGCTGCAGACTGCCACCAGGTATATACTGTGAATCCTCCTTCAAGCCTTTCCCAAAGGCTGCTACCAGAGTGACTGCACACAGGGTAAAAGGGAATACCCCAACTTTTCAGAGATTACTAGAAATGGGTTATGAATTATTTTGGGGTATCCCAAATCCACTGTGCTCCACCATTCAAAATGGGAGCTTATGGTGGCCAGGTGATAGATGGAGGCTTAGCCTAAGCTTGAGTTACAGTGGAGAGTAGAACATAGTTGGTGTTTTCGTCCCTGGTTTCCAAGTGTATAATTGAAATAGACATACTTGGCAACTTTACTTCTCCAATTGTGCATTAATTTTTTCCAGCTTTACTGAGGTAAAATGGCAAATAACATTGTATATATTTGAGATGCACAGTGTGATAAATTAATATATGTATATACTGTGAAATACCATAATCAAGTTAACATATCCATCACTTCACATAGTTACTATTTTTATTTTTTGTGGTGAAAAAACTTAAGCTGTATTCTCTTAGAAAATTTCAAGTATACAGTAAAGTACTATTATCACCATGCTGTATATTAGATCCCTAGACCTGACTCATCTTATAACCTGAAGTTTGTACCCTTAGACCAACATTTCATTCTCCCATGCTCTACCCCCTAGAAACCACTGTTCTACTCTCTGCTTCTATGACTTTGACTTTTCCAGATTTCACATGTAAGTGAGGACACACAGTATTTGTAGTTCTGTATTGGGATTATTCCACTTAGCATAATATTGACAGGTTCATCCACATTGTTGTAAATATTGTAATTTCCTTCTTTTTATGGCTGAATGATATTCCATTGTATATACACCACATTTAAAAAATTCACTCATCTGCTGATGATGTTTAGGTTGTTTCCCTGTCTTGGTTTTCATGAATAAAGCTTCAATGAACATGGGGGTTCAGATACCTCCTCAAGATACTTATTTGATTTCCTTTGGATATACACCCAGAAGAGGTCTTAATGGAAAGTATGGTAGTTCCATTTTTGATTTTTTTGAGGAACCTCCATGCTATTATCCATAATAGTTGTAGCAGTTTACATTCCTTCCAAATACAAAAGGGTTCCCTTTTTATCATACCCTTGTCTACACATTTTATCTCTCTCTCTCTCTCTCTCTCTCTCTCTCTTTTTTTTGGTAGTAGACTTCCCAACAGGTTTGAGGTAATATTGTGGTTTCGATTTACATTTCTCTGATGGTTAGTGATGTTGAGCACTTTTTCATATACCTGTTGGCCAGTTCTATGTCTATGCAAATTCTTTTCCTATTTTTAAATCAGGTTTTTGTTGTTGTTGTTGTTTTCTATTGAGTTTTTATGAGTTCCTTATATATTTTTGAATATTAATTCCTAACAGTTATATAGTTTAGAAATATTTTCTCACATTCTATAGGTTGCCTCTTTATTTGGTTGATTGTTTCCTTTGCTGTGTAGAAGATTTTTTGTGTGATATACTCCTACTTGTTTATTTTTGCTTTTGTTGCCTGTGCTTTTGGTGTAACATTTAAAAATCATTGTTAAGATCAATGTCAAAGAGCTTTTATCCTATGTGTTATTCTAAAAGATGTAGTTTCAGGTTTTTCATATATTTTATTCTAGGAGATTTCCCCCTATGTTTTATTCTAGGAGTATTATGGTTTTGCATTTTATATTTGCCTTTATTCAATTTCAAGATAATTTCTGTGTATGATGTAATATAAAGGTACAATTTCATACTTTTGCATGTAGATATCCAGGTTTCCAAACACCATTTATTGAAGAGACTATCATTTCCCCATTGCATATTCTTGGTAATTGTGTGGCATGTGGCATCAGTTGTAATGTTTCTCTCTTCTTTTTCATTTGAAAAAAAAATTTATATTTGACTCTTCTCTGATTTTTTCTTAGCCTACCTAAGGGTCTGTCAATTTTATATTTTCAAAAAACCAACTCAGTTTCATTCATCTTTTCTGTTGTTTTTCTGGCCTCTTATTTCTATCTGACATTTGTTATTTCCTTACTTCTACTAATTTTGAGCTTAGTTTATCCTTCTTAATTGATTAAGGTGTAAAATTAGTTGTTTGAGATCTTTCTTTTTTCAAAATGTAAGCATTTATTACTATGAACTTCCCACTTAAAATTTCTTTTGCTGAATGCTGTATGTTTTGGCTTGTGTTTCCATTTTCACTTGTCTCAAGATACTTTTTGATTTCTCTTTTGGTTTCTTCCTTGATCCATTAGTTATTCTGGCGTTTGTTATTTAATTTCCACATATTTCTGAATTTTTCACTTTTCCTCTTGTTACTGATTTCTAGTTTCACACCATTGTGACTGGAAGAGATACTTGGTAGATTTCAATCTTTTAAAATTTGTGAAAATTTGTTTTGTGGCCATATGTATAATCTATCTTGAGAAGGGCATGTATTCTACTGCTGTTAAATGGGATGCTCTGTATATGTCTGTTTGGTCAATTGTCTATAGTCTTATTTAAGTTCACTGTTTCCTTACTGATTTTATGGCTAGTTGATCTGGAACCAAGTTACAGGACTACTTCAGGATGCAGTCAGCCAAAATTGGTGGGTCTGTCTCTGGGAGGCATGGATGGGTATGTAATAGCAGGCAGATAGGTATGAGCAGAGAAAAGTGGGGACATGTGCCAGGTGGCAGGAAATCACAGATCTTGTAAACAGTGTGGGCCCATGGGCGGACAAAGAAAAGTAGGAACCTCCAGATTGTCAGGAAACCACACATTCTTGGGGTAATAAGTATCCTAGAGGCAGATAAAGAAAGGTTGAAAAAGGCACAAATTTCTAGAGTGCGAATGTAACCTGTTGCACATTGTCCTCTCATTACAATGAAATTTGTCTTGCAGATAAGAAGTTCTTATTATGGCCTGATGCCTTGACACTTCTGATCAAGGCTAAATAAAGACAAAAATCCCTCCTATTATGAATATTCCCACTCATTCATTTGTATGTCCCTCTTAACTGCCAAGCCAAAGAAATGCAGGGCAGCTACGTTTCCTCTAGAAGTGCATTTTTCACTTAAATAAATCCTAACTTTACTTTCTCAATTTCCATCCTGTTTCTGAATCCCTTTTGTGATAAGACAAGAACCTTTCTGTCTGGAAGTACTACTCCTGAACTGTGGTTAAGAGGGCCTGGAGCCAGATCATTGTTTACTTCAGGTTCCATTGCTGGGACCAAGGTTGGCTGGCTTGTTACCTGAAGAGTGTGACTGACTCCTGTCAGGTCCCTAAGCCAATGATGCTGGTGGCAGGATCAAGGCTAAGTGAGACTATAGCTGAGTCCATATAGTCAGTGAGCCTGCCCCATGAATGTGGGCCTGCTTTCTCAAAATGACTCTTCCTGATCCTGGAGCCCACCTAAATCCCAAAGCTCCCACAAAGGCACCTTGTACATGGATGACTGCCAAATTGTTGTTGCTATGGGGGGGGAGGGGGGAAATATAATCAGTGGACCCTTTATTCTGCCATCTGGCTTCTGTTAATTTTGTTAATGCAGTGATCTTTACTTCATTAAGCCAGATTTATGGGTGCTGATTTATTTAAGCATGTGCATTCTTTAATGACAAAATAATTTATAGCTCTAGACCCTTTTTCATTTGAGCTATTCAATAATTTTAAGAGAAAAATTAGGTTAAAGAGAAAATGGCAAAAACTAGTTAACTATAATATTGTATCAATTTTTTCTGAATATTTTCATATTAAATAAATTGGAAAAAAGTTTGCTTTGATTAAAATTTGTCAAGAAAACAGGGTTACAAATTATAAACTTCAAAGGAAGATGTCTTCTAAGAAACTATCTGACAAACAATTGACAATAACTACTTTGTATTTTGAGTTTACTTTTTCTGAGAAAAATGATAGTGCTTTAAGCCATTACTAAAACACTGTGCACTGGATATGCATTGTCTTAAGTCTGAGAATGAAAAAGAAACACAACCTATTGATTTATGTATCTTACTAAGATAACGTCAAAGCAGTAAATTCTCTCTGTATACCACTACCTTGACATTATAAAGCATGTGATATTATTGACGGGAATTTAAAGTAGAATTTTTCTTTCCGTCAGAAAGTTGAGTATTTGGATTGGCAGTGATGTCCTACTCTTAAATGTTAAACTCAATCACATTCCTCTTCCTTTGCTCTTTAAATGAAGAGATCAAATATTTTGTATTTGATATTTGTCATCTCAATGCATGTCTTTATATTTTAATTAATTTGTATTCTTCCCTAAACAACAAAGCGGTGTTTCAAAACTGTACAGGAGTTCCCATCATGGCTCAGTGGAAAAGAACCTGACTAGTTTCCATGAGGATGCAAGTTTGATCCCTAGCCCTGCTCAGTGGGTTAAGGATCCCACATTGATGTGGCTGTGATATAGACCTGCAGCTGCAGCTCTGATTCGACCCCTAACCTGGCAACTTCCACATGCTGCAGGTGCTGCCATAAAAAGAAAAAAAATTAAAAAAATAAAAACTATATCAATGTTAGTAGACTTTGGCTATCCTCTGCCACTTGTGACATTTTTCCATTTTAATGCATTTAGCTCTGTAACTCATTTCATAGCCATATGCTTTTCTAAAGTATGAACATACTACAATTTATGTGTCTAATCTAACATTGATAGATACTTAGATTGTATTCAATTTTTTTGCTCTTACAATTAAAACTTGTGTATGACTACTTAGGAATATTTGCAAAAATTTCTTTAGTAGTGGTATTACTATGTTTATAGAGAATTTGCTAATTATTGCTAGTGTATAGGGATACATTTGGTACCTTATATCCAATTAATTGTAATAATTTTTCCATAGCTTCTTTTTTCTTTTTTGTCTTTTCTAGGGCCGCGGCATGTGGAGGTTCTCAGGCTAGTGGTTGAATCAGAGCTGTAGCTGCTGGCCTTAGCCACGGCCACAGCAGCACAGGATCCGAGTCACGTCTGCAACCTACACCACAGCTCATGGCAACACCAGATCCTTAAGCCACTGAGCAAGGCCAGGGATCAAACCTGCGACCTCATGGTTCCTAGTCGGATTCATTAACCACTGAGCCACGACAGGAACTCCTTCCATAGTTTCTTATAGGACTTTTATATAAACAGTAATATAGTTTGATAATAATGCCAGTTTTTTCCCCTCTCATTTCCTATTCCCATCTTTTTTTTCTTCTTCTTGTATTTCTTCATGGGTAAGGACAATGTCTACTACTATGTCAGACTGTGTAGTGATAGGCAGTATCTTTGTATCTGATTTTAATGGCAATACTTCATGGTTGATTCACCATCAACCATGAAGTTCCTGAATGCATATATTTTTAAATAATGGTTGGGAATACCTTTGATCCTAGAACCTAACTTTGTACCTGGTATACAATAGATACTTATTAAATAATCATTGATTTAATTTTCATTATTCTTTCCAGTATGTGGACATGTATTAGGTAAGAGCATTTCTGTCAAGCATAAAAATCTTAGAGTATTACATGCTTAAGTGTAAAGTGATTACAGCTTTCATGGTAACATCTTAAATTACTTAGAGTGGGTGTCAACTTGAATATTTAAGGATCTTTCTAATCTCTGTGAGGGAATTACTCTGTGACTGAGAAGAATTGATTTATGACAAAATTGCTGTTTTCAAACCAAGCCACTAGGCATAAACATTCAAATGTTAAACATTTTGTTCAGAAGGTGTGTTTTTGTGCTTGCTCCTACATAAACCAATACTAGGCGTTAGGAGAAGAAAGACAAATTCTGCAGTTCTGCTACTGCATACATTAGTTTTCTTTTCTTCTTCTTCTTCTTTTTTTAAATCTTTTGTCCTTTTTAGGGCTGCACCTGCGGCATATGGAGGTTCCCAGGCTAGGGGTCCAATCAGAGCTGTAGCCACCAGCCTACGCCAGAGCCACAGGAATGCGGGATCTGAGCCGCATCTGCGACCTACACCACAGCTCATGGCAACCCCGGATCCCTAACCCACTGAGCAAGGCCAGGGATCAAACCCACAACCTCATGGTTCCTAGATGGATTTGTTTCCACTACGCCACACGGGAACTCCTGCATTAGTTTTCAATTGCTATGCAATAACTTTTTACAAGTTTTGCAGCTTAAAACAACTCTATTATCTGAGAGTTTCTATGGGGCAGAAGTCTGGGCACAGGTTAGCTGAATTCTACGCTCATACCTCACAGGGCTGCAATCAAGATACTGGCTGTGCTACAGTTCTCATCTAGGGTTTTGGGTTCTCGTCTAAGCTCATTCAGGTTATTGGCAGAATTCAGTTCCTTGCAACTTTAGGACTGAGGTCCTCATATTCTTGCTAGCTGTAATATACTATACTTGCTATACTTAGCATGGTAATTTCTAGGGCCTCAGCTGTTGTCTGAGGGCCAGTAGGTAATTCACAACATGGTTATTTTCTTTTTCCTAAGCCAAAAAGAGAAAATTCTTGTTTTTAAAGGATCACAGGTGAGAACCATCCAAAGTAATCTTCCTTTTGGTTTACTCAAAGTTAACTGATTTGGGACCTTGATTACATTTGCAAAATTCCTTTTGCCATGTAATGTAATACAATCACTGGAGGGATATCTCATCATATTAATGGGTTCTGCATAGGAGAGGATTAATCAAGAGTGATGGACAATGGAGATCATTTTAGGATACTATCACTGCTACTATCTACTCATGCAATGTCACTTTGCTGTCTCCATTGTCTCAGAGGAACATTTTTGTTGTTGTTGTTTCATAGAACCACTTTATGAAAGTGTCAGCAAATCTTTCTCTTTTCCAGATATTTGCACATGCCTTAAAACTGCTATGTGCCTTAAACTGATAGTTTGGTTTCGGCCTTATTTCTTAGGTAAGCCTGTAGCCATCTTTTCCATGTGCCCCTTAGCAGTTGGATAATTAGTGAGTTTTACTCCAAGAGCTGAATTTCACTGGTTTTAAGCTGGTGTTTCAGCTATATGAAAAGCCATGTGGACACACTGCCCTTCCCCCACCCCCACCAGCTACCCTACATACACAGCCATATTGACAATATTTCTTGTGATTTATCACAGAATTTTAATATTGTCTTGTGTTAGTAATAGGCCCTGGCATAATTTTATTCTCTCCCAATTTGAATACATGGAATGTTTTAAAAAATGTGAGAGATTAGAAGAATCCTAAAATGACAGAAAAATATTTTAATTGCATTTTATCCTACCTTTGGGAGATGTGCATCTTATTAGTAGTACCTACAGTTTACTAGCATTATACATAAATATGTCATAACACATATTTATAAATATGTCATAACACATATTTATGTCATTGTGATTAACAACACTGTTGTGGGGAGAAAAGTAAGGCCTACATTGATGATTTTTTAAATTGCACAGGAAGGATTGGGCACAATCAGGAATTTAACCCAGGACTTTTGCCTTCAAGTATAATGCTTTTTCATACAGCTGCTTCACTATCACAGGAGTAGAAAGAATTTGTAAATATATCTCTTATATTTGCATTAAATAATAGAGATAGAGCTTTCTAGAACTGAAGGGGTGCTCTTTTGTATAGTCTTATTTTGTACAACTCTGAACTGGTTTCAAAGGATGAATCTGTCCTAGTCCTATAATTTATGTACAAATTAAATTGATTTTTGAATTAGTTTTATTTCATATTATGTGCTATTATTTAAAATCTGGCACATGTTTCTTGTTTGCTTCATGTTGTCCTTGTATTTTTATGAAGCTGTATATCTTAGTTAAAAGAGAGTACAAATGGGAAACTTGCTAGTTAAAAGATTTATTAAAGGATTTCACAGCCCTTTACCCTCACACTATTCCTTATCATCCACATTTCATTGTTTTGTGACAAATTTTCTAACAAAAGAATGACAATAATATCCAGAATGGAAAAATATTCATGAGTTTTGGAAATTTATGAGGACATTACACTATACAAGCGGCTTTTGTTAGGTAGTTGGAGCTTACAAATATGATGAGAGATGGTTTAAACTGGTGTATCAGGTGACTTTTTAAATTAAATTATTTCATATAAAAGTAATATAGATTCATGATAAATTCAAATATATCAAAAGAATAGGTAGCGAGAAGTGAATTTTTTTTCCCAATCCCTGTTAGTAGTTTGGTGGCTTGCAGTGAATACTTGAAGAGGTTTAGTCCTTCTTCAAAATGGGAGAAGGGATTTGCTAAGAAGGAACAGCAGAACTTAAGAATGAGTGGGAAATGGCAATAAAATTAGAAAGAACTTCTGGGTATCTAGTTTCCAAAAGAATATTGCCCTAACACTAACACAATGACTGAGAGGACATGCCATTATGTGTTCATTCTTGATGGATTTAGCACAACATGACAAACATTAATTACTTATTGAACTGCTTCTATAATGTTCTTGTTCACCTTGTTAACAGAGTCCCATTCCTTCAGGTATCTTCACTTGGACTAATCTCTCAGTTAGGGGATAGAAGAAACTTATGTCATTATGGAATCTGGAGATGCCGTGTCTTGGACTGCATACCTCAAAAAAATACGTTGAGGTCCTAAACTCTGGTACCTGTGAGTGTGGTCTTATTTGCAAATAAGGTCTTTGCAGATATAATCAAGTTAAGATGAGATTACATTGGATTGGTGTAGGCTCTAAACTCAAGGACTAGTGTCCTCATTAGAAGGTCAGGTGAAGACACAGTCACAGAAAGAATGTCATATGATGACAGAAGCAAAAATTGGAGTGCTTCAGCTGCAAGCTAAGGGATAGCAAGGACTGCTGGAGATCACCAGAAACTAGGAGAGAAACATAGAACAGTTTCCCCTTCAGAACCTCCAGAAGTAACCAATCTGGTTGCTGTGTTGACCTTGGACTTCTAGCCCCAGAAATTTAAGAGAATACATTTCTGTTGTTTTAAGCCACCCAATCTGTAGTACTTTGTTATGGCTCTAGAGATTAACACAGGAAGAAAGGCAAAAGAACTTTTTTCTTCACCAAGACGCTGCTTTCATGCTAGGCATTGTGCAATACATGCGTTATCTAATTACTATTCTCATAATAGCCTTGCAAGGTAGATATTGTCCCTGTCTCACAGATGCAAAAACTCAGTCTCGTAAGTCTTAAATAACTTTCCCAAGGTCACACAGGAAATATTCTCTGTCTGATAAAAGGTGCCATTATACCACACTATTATTGATGATCACATATTTACAAAGGGACGGCTAAACTTAAAAATGGTTTTATCAGCTGGGGTTGCCCTGCATGGTCTGATTACAGGAGCATTTGAAGAAAAAATTACAAATTCTACTGATGCCTGCCTGAAATTTCACTGTTTTTCATAATTAATATTACTTTTTCAAATGTAATAATCCTAGAAGGATTAACATTATTATGTCTATTAAAATATAAATTTATCAGATAGTTTTTTTCTTTCCTAATGCCACAGAAGATCTATCAGTTCAAAAACATTGTTTATCTGGTGATAGAGATGAGAATGGGACAGCGAAAAAAGTGAAGAGTGAGGAAACACAGTAGCAGTATAAAATAAATCCTTTTCAAAATTTTTCTGAGTTCTGGCAAATATTTCATACATGTTTTTGTTCTTTATCAGCTTTGTTGTCTTTAATGGGGATTTATATTTGTAATAGTGTGAAATATGAAGACTGAATGGGACTATTTGGTAGGTGAAGGTTAGTAGAATATATACCTGACCCGTTATTTGTCTCAGGCAACTGTTTAGTATTCTAAATTTGATTGTAAAATTTTCATGTAATATATATATATATTTACTACACAGTGTATATTTTCATTGTACAAATTTAGAAAACACAGATAAAAGAAGAAAATGTTAATTAGCTATAATCATACTACCCTAAGCCTAGCAATGCTAAGTTTTGGTATCCCTTTCCAGGACTTATTGTATAAATACTTAAAGAAATTCAATGGGATGAACTTAACAAATGTTTTAAAACTGTGTGCAAGTTTTTAAATACAATGAAAATATTTAATTTAGGAATAGATGCAAAAAACTATATTTGGCATGCTTAATAGAGTTAAAAAATTATTTGAATTTCTGCTACTAGATTTTTTATGTTTTAGGTACTCCTTGAAGACTAAGTAAAAGGACATTCTAAAGGATCATTTCCATTTTGTGCAGAAATTTTTTTTTTTTTGTCTTTCTGCCTTTTCTAGGGCCGCTCCCATGGCATATGGGGCTTCCTAGGCTAGGGGTTTAATTGGAGCTGTAGCTGCCGGCCTACACCAGAGCCACAGCAACGTGGCGTCCGAGCCTCATCTGTGACCTACACCAAAGCTCACGGCAAAGCCGGATCCTTAACCCACTGAGCAAGGCCAGGGATCAAACCCACAACCTCATGGTTCTTAGTCGGATTCGTTAACCACTGAGCCACTACAGGAACTCCTTGTGCAGAAATTAGTATTTCCTTGGGCATGGAGAAGAGAAGAGCATGACTCACTTCATTTGTTATCAATTTATAACCCTAATACATGCTCCATCCAGAAGAGATAAATGATGATTTTCTTCTGTTTTTCTTAGTTCAATCACTAAGTGATAATAGTTAAAATAGTTTCAAAGTAAAGTTATCATAGAATGTGTACTATAGATAAACAAGCTGGCTGGCTGATAAAAGTAATACAACCTAAAATTATTTAGATTATTTTTTGGTCAAGCCCGAGGTATACAATGCCAGATCCCTAATCTGCTGAGCCACCAGGGAACTCCAAATCATTTAGGTTTTCAGAGGTTTTGATTATGATGAATGTTTTTTTCTGCTACATAAATATCATTTCTACCTCTGTACTTCATGTGTCTCAGTTCTGTTTTGTTTGTTTGTTTTTTAAGGAACAAAAGTGATGTGTTGGTGGTAAGTGGAATAAAGATAACTCCTGGGGTGATGTGGCATCATAATGACTAAGAATCTCCAGTGGTGGGCTGATCGTGCAACAGGTAGAAAGTAAAATACTTGGTAGTTCTAGTAATTAAATAATGTGGGGTTAATAAGGACTGTGTATTGTCTGGCCTTTGTTAACTGTTTCGGAAGCCTTGAGGAAGGAGAACTACAGGCTCAGATAAGCTAGTTATCAACTCAGGACTCTGTGAAAACCAGGAGGCATTCACAGCAGTGTTTAAAGTGACTCTCATCTCCTGAAGCCAGAGACTAGACTATGATTGGAGTTGAATTATGCTGGTGGTCAAGATGTAACGGAAATGGAAAGAGTAGTCATGGCAGGTCTCTTAAATTATAGTCAGGGCCCTGATAGTACAAATTTTAGAAACAGGATGAGGAAATTGAGTGGATATGCCAGAGCTTTTTTAACTCTTAACTCTCCTGAGCCAGCAGAAGTGACCCCTACCCATGTACTATAAAAGAAAGATATTACATGAAGGACCTCAACAGGGCCAAATGCCTTGCAAAATGATGCTTGTCCTTCTTAAGATGTACAGTTCCTTCCTTTATTGCCTAGAGATGAGAAATAGTGTCAAATCTGAGCATAGATGGAGGAAGAAAGCCTGAAGGAATAGTTTACTTCAAAGAAATGTAGTATCTGGATATGATGTACCCACTGGTACTGGGGAATATGTGTGGTAGTAGATCTTGAGAGCCTTGGCCTGGGGTTTGTGCAGAATATAAGGCTGAAAAGTGGAGAGTTTACTGACTTGTGTTTATGTTCCTGTGACTCAAGAGTTAACATACTCTCAAAGACACCTGGACCTCTCTTAATGGCCTTTTGGATAGCTCTTTGAAGCTAGGTATAGAAGCCAGAACTTCCTTGACAGAGTATTGAGGAATGGAGATAGAGGTTCAGCGAGGGTAGCATGTGAGAATCAATTTATGATGTGAGCCTAGAGAACCCATCTCAACCAGAGAACCCATCCATGCCTGTGTTCCCTGAGAGAGCCCAGATAACACACGACTCACTAAAGCTATAAGGAATGAATTGTTAAGGGAGCCATTGGCATCCTTGAGAAGTTCTGTGGTGGCTGTCTTCTCAAAGTTCAGTTGACAGTTGGAGATTGCAAAATGTGGTTGCCTAGAGAAAATGGGAATGATAGGATTCCAGAATATCTGAAGCCAAATGGTGGCAACCATGTGAGAGTGGCAGCCAGGAGGCCTTGACTTCCTGGGATCTGTGGCCAGGTTTCCTACATCATGGTGCTCCCGGGAGAAGAGAGATGAAAAGCCCATCAGGGTGCAGCTTGTTAACTCCAATAAATGGAAAAAAATGAGTTGTGAAGAGAAGGCTGATGTTAGAGGGAGAAGTGGAAAGTAGATTCCAGATTTGAGCAAGTTACCAGAGAGATCTGAGCTAGTTTATGAACATCTATGGATGCAGAGCCTATTGACTGAAGGGAAGGCTGTGTTCATTTGAGGAAGGACTCTGAGAGTCTATTTTTCGTATATGCAGTCAATATTTTTCTAATCTTTATTCTAAAG
Source organism: Phacochoerus africanus (assembly GCF_016906955.1). NCBI lineage: Eukaryota > Metazoa > Chordata > Mammalia > Artiodactyla > Suidae > Phacochoerus > Phacochoerus africanus. Next base: position 153,629,954 of record NC_062546.1, on the reverse strand, counting down.
AATTTAAAGCCATTTAGATAATGATACTTGTGGTAACGACTTTTCAAAGAGTTTTGGATAAATACTCTGAGCTGGTACTTATGATAGGGGACCAGAACCCTGGATAAAATGAGACTTTGGAAGAGCAAGTGCTAAATGGAGTTCTGGCCTAAATCTGTCTTAGGATGAGTCTAACTCCCTGTATCAAGACAAAAATCAGAAGTAAAACTGAAAACTGGGGGAAATTACAGAAGTTAGTCCCACCCTCAAAGACATCAAGGACAGGGTTATTTCCAACATATTTCCTTTCAATTCACCTGTTTGACCCATGAAGCAACCATATGGATTTTGGCAGGTGACTGTGGACTACTACAAACTGTGCCAAATATTGTATCTCTAGTAGAACAGATAAACATAGCCTTTGGTACTCGGTGCTGATCTAGCAAATGCATTCTTTTTAATATACATGAATCAAGATTTCAAAGTTATGTTAAATGGATGGTGGCACACATTCACTATCTTGCTCCAGGGTATCATTGATGCTCTCACTCTCTAAAAAATAAAGTGTACTAAGACTCTGATTATCTTAACATTTCACAGATCATTATACTTGTCCACTATATTGATGCCACTGGGCTAACTGGATGTGATGTGCAAGAAGAAGAAATTACCCTAGTTGCCCTAATAAGACATTTTCACATAAAATGGTGGGAAAATGTCTATAGAAGTTCAGGGGCTGCTTTATCATTAATATTTTTAGAGGTTTAATGACCTGATATTCTCTCCATGGTAAAAGACAAGTTGTTGCACTTTGCATACACTACAACTAAGAAAATAGAGTGGGTATTTGAATCTCTGGACTTTTAAGATAGCATATATTGTACTTAAAAAAATACTGCTTTGAGGAGTTCTTGTTGTGGCTGAGTGGGTTAAGAATCCAACATAGTATCCATGAGGATGTGGGTTCAAGCCCTGGCCTTTCTCAGTGGGTTAAGCTGTGGCATAGGTTGTGGATGCGGCTCAGATCCTGAGTTGCTGTGGCTGTGATATATGCTGGCAGCTGCAACTCTGATTTGATCCGTGGTCTGGGAATTTTCATGCGCCAAAGGTGTGGCCCTAAAAAGAAAAACAAAACAAAGCAAAAAATACTGCTTTGATCCATCTGTAGGATGACTTTTATGGCTGCCAGTTTCATCTGGGGCTCATAGCAAATTAGGGCTCTGTAGCCCTACAGTTTAAGCTGTCTTATTTCACAAGTAGAGGCAATTATGCAAGAAGTAGATGAGGATTCCATATGGAGTATCTGGAAGCCCCAATAGGAGAGTTGCAGCACAGCTTCTTAGGATTTTAGAGCAAGACCATGTCTTCCATGGGAGAGAATTAGCAGCTGTTTCTGTTGCACTGCTGAGGACTGTAGAGACTGAGCACCTGCCCATCAGCTGTACCACAATCTGCACTGATCACTGAATTGTAAATTTTGGATGAGCACAGTGATAATTCATTGTAGAATGGTGCTATGGAATGTTTGTATCCCCCTAAAATTCATGTGTTGAAATCCTAACTCCCAAGCTAATAGTATTAGGAGGCAGGAATCTTTGGGAGGTGATTAGATCATTTTGTGAGGGTGAAGACTTCATGGATAGAATTAGTGTTCATACAAAAGAGGCCTGAGAAAGCTCCCTTGCCCCTTCTGCCATATGAAGTTTTAGGTCAAAGATAACTATCTATGAGGAAGTGGGTTCTCACCAGACACCCAAATCTGCTGACAGCATGATCATGGACTTCTCATCCTCTAGAATTGTGGGAAATAGATATTGTTTGCAAGCCACTTAGTTTATAGTACTTTTGTTATAGAATCCCAAATAGGTTAAGAGAAAAGAAAGTGGTATTTTGGGGATCAGGCCCAAGCAGGTCACAAGGGCAAATAAATTATGTCAACAGGTGACCCAAATTCTGTTTTACCTATCTCTGTTGCACTAACATATCTCCCTGACCTCACATATATGGAACTAGTTTATAGATAAGTTGGGTCCATATGTGGAACCTAAGAGGGCAGCTACCTCCCTATAGCTCTACTCAAAGGTGGATCTAAAGGACAGTTGGGAAGGAAGGAATATTCTCAGTGAGCAAAGGTGTGAGGTTTAGATAGATTTGTTAACTTTGTATGATACACCTCTCAAGAAGGTGAGGAATAGCTTGGCTTGGTCAGGAGACTGGAATAGGCAAGATTAGAAGATTGGGGCCAGGAAGGTCTGAGGAAGCATGGGCCAGAGATATGAGTTTGTGGCTCTTCTTATCTAATGTTATTGTCCATTGGAATGCATCCAACACAGAGGAAAGACTGAACAATCAGGTGGACAGAGCAACCCTTCTGGTGGATGCTGGCATGCTTCTCTCTTGAGCCATCTCAGTGCTTGCACATTGGGCTCATAGAAAGAGTAGAAATGGTGGCAGAGATGAAGACTGTACATGCCCTCAACAGACTGGAGTCCTACTCAACATGGCTGATACTGGAGTCCTACTCAAATGCTGGATCTGTTAGAAGCAGAGGTCGGTGATATAGCTCTCGATATGTTATCATCCCTCAGTAAGATTGATTAGTTACATGATAGCAAGTTGATTACACTAACCCCCTTCTACTCTAAAGATGACAGTGATTCTTCCTTACTTGAATTGATATTTTCTCCAGATATAGGTTTTCTTATCTGCTAACAGTACTTCTTCAAAACCAGCACTTAAGCACTTACAAAATGTGTGATTTACTAAAGCAATACCATTTAACATGCTCTCAGATCAAGAGACTCATTTCACAGAGAAAGAGGTGTGAAAGTGGGTCTCTGGCCAAGAGGTTCTCTTGTCCTACCACACACCATATGTCCTGGAAACAATCAGATGATTAGAATTATGGAATGGCTTAGCCAGTGCCATTCGAGATTGCCTCAAAACACTGGCTGATATATATTGAGGTGTCCTCTTGTCTAAAACACATGGGTCTGGGAACCAAGACATTGGTATAGAACTAGTCCCTCTCACCATTACTCCTTGAAGTACACTTGTAGAATTCTTTCCCTTGTTACATCTTAGCTTTGACAGAATAGGGGAATACTTTCACTCAGCAATACAGGGTGTGTCTAGTGAACCTAAAGTTGTGACTACTTCCAAAGAATGAAAAGTAACTCCTGATGTATTATGGGCTCCTCATTCCAGCAGCTAAAGAAGAGAATTACTATTTCATGGGGGAAATGAGCCTCAAGATTATGAAGAGCTAGGACTGCTACTAAACAATGGAACTGAACTGAAAAGATGTCTGGTGATAATGACGACTCAGTAATTGCAGTGACCATAGCATGATAGAAACAAAGCGACTAAAAGCTCAGGCTCACAAGTTGAAGATCTGCATTATTCCACTAGGCAAGTGACTTGGATAAGCTGAGGAGAGACAGAACAACCTGGCAGACAGAAGGGAAAGAAAAAGAGTGACAGAGAAGTGAGATGATGAATATGAATTTTGGTTTGGGTATCAGTTGTAGCATCTGTAGCTTGTCCTCTATCCCTTGTGCATTAAGCTTTCTGAAGAAGAAAATACCTTGAACATTCAGCGATGGATTGCATTTAATGTAGGGCACAAATTGATCTGAGTGGCACTAGGATGGATTTATCAAGGTGCCTCTGGTGCCCTTACACCCTCATAGTTATTTCTCCTAGATAGCAGTGGCTGAGGAGGAGAGCTCCAAGTATGTTTTGACTTATTTTGTACTGAAAGCATCTGCCTCAATCATACTGTTTGTCTTTAGTTTCAGCCTTAGGGCTCCTCTGTCACTTGGATGAAGGAGGTGTAAAATAGGTAGCTGGAATATGGATCTAGAGGTTATGAAGTAGGTCTGTAGAGACAAATTTATGTGTTTCAGATTATAGACTGTATTTGAAGACATTGGAGGGAAAGAGATTCCCTGGGAAGAATTTCAAGTGAAAAGAGAAAGATCATGGGGAAATGTCCCAAAGAAAATATAAAACATTTATATTTGAGGAATAGTTAATAAATGTGCAAAGAGGGAACATTGCAAAAAACTTGAAGAGTGGTCAGTGATAATACCAGGAGAATGCTTAATGTTTTTATTTAAAGATGGCCTTATGTAGCCAAACTTACTAATATTCTCAATTTTATATAGAGAACAGAAATAGTAATGCATGTACACTCACACTCACACACACACACACACACACAGAGTTATGTTCTTTGTAGTTTATAAAGCCCTTCTATATAAATTTTCATACTTGACCCATAAGAAATATATACAATAAACTCAGCTGTCAAAATTATCCTGATTTTAGGAATAAGGAAATTAGGTCTCTGACTTTATTGAAAGAATGGATAGCTGGATGTTAAAGAAAAGCTTATGGCTTGTTAAACTGCAGGAAGTAACAGTTCATGTTTTTAGACTTTGAATTTTAGTTTCTGAGTCAAAATCTGCAGCTTCAGCCTTCACATGTTATTTATAAACCTACTCCTGCATGACTGAGTTACTTTGCTGTACAGCAAATTTGGTGCAACATTGTAAATCAACTATAGTTTAATAAAAAAGTTTAAAAATTAAAAAACCCTGCTATTATGTCTATTGTTATACCCTCATCCTTATCTATATGTCTTTTTCTTTTTCTTTTTAGGGCCGCACCTGTGGCATATGTAAGTTCCCAGGCTAGGGGTGGAATTGGAGCTGCAGTTGCTGGCCTACACCACAGCCACAGCAACGAGGGTTCCGAGCCAAGTCTGTGACCTACATCACAGCTCACAGCAAAGCTGGATTCTTAACCCACTGAGCAAGGCCAGGGACCAAATCTGCATCCTCATGGATACTAGTTAAGTTGGTTTCTGCGAGGCCACAATGGGAACGCTGTGATCCATACGTCTTAAACAGGGCAAAGACATTTCTAGTTATGCTTCTATTTTAATCATTGTAGGTAGATTCATTTATTTGTAAAAGTGTTTATTAGTTACCCTCATGAATTGTGTCAGTTTAAGGTAGAGGCTTCAAATGTTATATTAACATACATTATTTTGGGAATTTTAGACTGAAATGAATGCATAATACAAACAAAATGCACATATAAAAGATGAAAATAGCCTACTGGTATTAGATTTGCTTCAAATATATTGGTATGTGTAGGCCACAGCAGTAAAATAAAAATGCAATGCATTAGATGAAAATTTTAGGTGTTTTTGGTTCTGTATAGATAAGCAATATTCAAAGATTTCTCTTGGGGTAAAATAATATACTAAATTTTGTATATACACCCTTTTTTTGTAGCAGCAATAAACAATTTTGCCGCATTTATAAATTTCAATGAGCATAGTCAGAAATGGTTAAAACCAAAGCTCCCCCTTGATTTGGCATTAAAAATACACATAAGACTCTAGAGGGCACTCTACTATTGTTTTTCTAGAGGTGGTGAAGTTCCTTTTAAATGCAGCAATGAATTCAAATATTTAAAATTTGACCTGAATACTTCCAAGAAGGTCAGAATTTTTATGCAAGATCTTAAAATTAGTATGTGTTAGTGGGACTTTTGTGCTTTGTATTATATGCTTTCATTTGGGATAGTATGCTCTTTAATGCCTAGAATGTAATTAAGTTCTCAGAAGACTATAACCACATTTAAAAGGTTAAATGTTCCAATATGTGTAGGTCTAAATGTTTTCTCTGCATTGTTTAATTACCTTTAACTTAATTTCTTTACTTGATTGTTATTGTTATAGTAATAACATACTATTGTTACTATAATTACTAAAACCCTTTAGTCAGAGTTTTGGGATTTTTTTCTGGTAGTGGAATCACCACATTACTATGATTTTTCTCTAATTACATGCACATTAAATGTAAATGGGAGGGACTCATCTATTGCCTGGATTTTCATAGGTGTTAAATGAATGTTCTTTAAATTGGAATCTCAAGATTAAAAAAACTTTCAATATTAATGAAGAAATCACATTATCCATATCTGCACCCCTAGGCCGTTCATGGGCTATGTGATGGTTAAGAAACTGGTCACTCAGTGTTTAATTTAGCCCAGAAACTATTTTTGTTTCTCAGTAGGTTATAACAAAATCTGAATTTGATTGCATTTAAGCCATTGTATTCTCAATTCTAATAATACTCACATTCTCCCAATGTTGTACCTCACCTGACTGACCCTTAGAAAGCCATGTGTGTTTAAAACCTCTGGATACATCCAGGATCTTTTGCTGGTAGCAGATGTCTCTGTTAAACACCACTTTGTGGTTGAGTAAGTGTTTCCTCCTTAGTTTACCTTTTCAGCTCTTGTGTATAAACCTATAGTTTCTTGAATCTATTCACTCTTTAAACTGAGATTTTATTTCTATTTGTACCCTCAGCTTTGCCAGATCTGACCAAGGACAACTGAAGTTTTAGGACTAGCTTAGTTTTGCTTTTCCTATTCTGACTTTGCTTAAAATAATGACTTGTGTTGCACAAAGTTCCCATCACACATTCCATTTCCAGGAAGTGGGCAATGAATTTTTTTCCATATGTCTGAATTTTATCTTGTTAATAACTTCTAGCTACCCAATTCCTCTTCAAGTAACTGCATCTTTTTTCATTCTTTCTATTCAGTCCCTGGAAAGGGTAGTTGCAGATGAACTACAGGCCACCAGAGGGGGCTATGTTATCTGCTGCCATTTAAATGCATTGTACAGTCCTTCCAATCCACATTCCCATTGTGGTCCTTTCCCATCCACCTTTACGAACAAATTTTTGGCATTCTCCTGACACCAACACTTGCCCTCATACTCTACCTGGTCGCAATAATCCATTACATTGGTGTATCACTTTCAAAAAACCTGTATCAGGTCTAATAATAAGCATCTGTAAATTGGATATCATCAGGTATTTTTTGCATAAATAATAAAAATGTGACTACGAAAGTCAAGATTTCCATCCATGTATTCATATTGCATGTCTTCATTTTGTTGTTGTTTGTTTAATGTAACTGCAACTGGCTTTAATTTCCCCAAACGTATTGTTATTACTTAATAACAAGAGTCTGCTTAAGCTCTCACCCCACATTGTGAGGACTTGATATTTTTGTTTTGCTCGTCTGAATCAGAGCTCCTATTCTGACTCCAAAAACTGGATTATAAACTTACTGGGAATTTGGTTTATTATCCCCAAGGCTCATAATATCACTGTAAGCACACAGAGACATCTTCTCAGCTAATAACTCAACATTTTCTTTCGGTGTATTCCAAACTTAGCTGAGAAGAATCATGGGGGCCTTGTTTTATGCACATGTTGTCAGGTTACCAGATTTCTTCCCCAGGAACACTCTAGGTTAGTGGTTTTGGTGTGAGATCTGAAAATTTTTAAATAAGAATTGTAGACAGCTATCTTCAAGCAAATTTGAAAATCAGCTTCCTAGAGCAGAGTGTTTAAGAAGGGCATGAAATTAATCTGTTCATGCTCATTTCCTCTTCTGTGAATTTTTTCTCGGTAGATAAATTTCTTTTCTTTTAATCTCCTCCTCTGCCTAGCTTCTACTGTCAATGATATAATTTCATTTGGGATAGTTTATCAGCTCACTGTGTAATTTGGGTCTGGTAAGGCATTTGATCTATAGATGCTCTTTGTCCTGAACTGAATTGGAACACATGATTCCAAAATTGTACAATATGATTTATGCCATAGTATTTCTAAAGGCCACACACTAAAGAGAATTTAAGTCCAATACTAGACTTAAATCTTTTCCTCTCTTCCCAAAGAGGGGCTGTCTTTCCCTAAATGACCCCATCCATCCTTGCAGAAGCTGCCAGTCTATCTCAATGATGCTTAAGTTAAATTCTGGGAGGCTACTGACACATTATAAAAACAAAGTACATATAAAGAGATCACCCTCCTACAAAATGACAAAACATGTAATGCTTATTTGTGTGGCTAAATTTCCTATTTTTCCCCTTTGACACTGTAAGTTTTCATTTATGCATCTTTTATATCCTCAAGTAGCCTACTAGAAGTTATTTTCAACTGAAAAATAAAATTTTATTCCCCAAATATAAAAATAATGAATCACTAATTCAGCTATTCAGAAAAACAGAAAATTTATTTTAGGCAAATTCTTTACTTCTGAATGACAAGACGAATACCTTGTTTTTGGATTCAGCGTATTTTGTTCAGTAATACACATATTTTTTTTCCATTGAGAAATGAATTCTTAAATAAGGTAATCTGAAAAAAATCATGTTTTATTTACTTTAGATATCCAAGGCCTTTGCCAATTTTTTCCTGGCATAACATTGTTTTACTATGATTTGAATATCTGACAGACTTTCCATTAATATTCAAAATATTACAACAGTTGACTTCAGTTTGACAGAAAAAAGAGAAGTGTAGCCTGGCCGCCAATATTATTGATGTGTTTTGAATAACAAATGCCAACCATGCTTGTGTGGCTTTGTACAAGGAATGTGAAAAGAAAATGTGAAAAAAAATAAATTGATAGTGATTTTATGATAAGCAATGATTTTATTGGAAAGAATACTCCAAAGAAACAATATTTCATCAGGCAAAAAGGAATATTTACATTAAAATAACAGAAAGCAGCTACAAAAACATGCAAGATGTAGGTGTGCCTGAGGATGCAGGAAATGAGTGAGTTATGCTATTTCAAATTCCTATAATTTTGAAAATTGAAACAATTTAATACTATTATTAATCTTTCAAATATGGTTTCATAAAATTTTTCTTGTTTTAGAATCCACTTATTTTCAAACATTTTGATGGGTTTCAATGGCCTTGCTTATGTCTTAAATAGGATTGAGAAAGAAGAAATCATGTGCTAGTCATTCTGCCATTTATGATTAACTCCCTTGTCACAGTTAATCATCACCATGATACACTGAAGCAGGCTGTATCCTTTCCATTCAGACGTGAAAGTAAGTCTCAGATAAATTGTCATGCCTCAACACAGGCATAGTAATTTCAGCAAAACTGGAGGTAGAGCCTCAATCTTTTAGTTCAGTTAATCATTCTATAGTTTGTAAACTATAACAACATGCACTTGTAAGAGTTATAATTATTAACTAAGAGTATAGAGAGTTGCTAGAGTCTTTTACTGTGTAGAAAGGCCTTGTGTTTGATTCCAAACCCTATAAATGCTTAACACAATTAATTTTTTAAATTGAATACTTCAGTGCATATGCCAAGTGCTTTACATGCACTATGATGTTAAATCCTCACAACATCACATTGCAGTAAATATTACTGTTACTGTCATGTTTTGTACAAAAGAGGAAACGAGCTCAATGAGTCTGCATAGATTGCTTAATAGTCAGTGAGTGTGGAACCTACTTTTTCTCTGAACCATATCCTGTTTGAGCATTACATAGCCCATTGTCAGTCAGTGGTACAAATTCATTACATAAAGAATTATATATGCAGAAAGACTTACATGCTGAGAATTATGAAACACTGATAAAGGAAATTGAAGATGATTTTAAAAAATGGAAAGATATCCCATGCTCCTGGATTGGAAGAATTGATATCATTAAAATGCAATCTAGAATTTTTATGTTATCCCTATCAAATTACCTGTGATATTTTTCAAAGAACTAGGACAAATAATCCTAAAATTTATATGGAAACACAAAAGACCTAGAATTTTCAAAACAATTCTGTGGAAAAAGAACAAAGCTGGAGGCATAATGCTCTGGGCTTCAGATGATATTACAAAGTTATGGTAATTAAAACAATGTGGTATGGCACACACACAAAAAAACAGACATATGGGCCAATGGAATAGAATAGAGACCAGAAATAAACCCATACACCTACTGTCATCTAATCTTTGACAAAGCAGGTAAGAATACACAATGGAGGAAAGACAATCTTTTCATCAGATGGTGTTGGAAAGCTGGAAAGCCACATGTAAATCAATGAAGTTAGAACATTCCCTCACACCACACACAAAAAATTAAGTCAAAGTGGCTTAAAGATCTTGATATAATTTAGGATATCATAAAACTCCTAAAAGAGAGCATAGACAAAACATTCTGTGCCATAAACCATACCAATGTTTTATTAAATCAGTCTCCCTAGGGAAAAGAAATAAAAGCAAAAATAAATAAAGAAGACCTAATCAAACTTACAAGCTTTTGCACAGCAAAAGAAACCATAAAAAGACAAAAAGATAACCTAAAAAATGGGAGAAAATATTTGCAAATGATGCAGCCGACAGGGCTAATTTTCCAAAATATACAAATGACTTATAGAGCTCAATTTTAAAAAAACTCCCAAAGCCAAACAACTCAATCAAAAAATGGGCAGTGGATCTAAACAGACACTTCTCTGAAGAAGATATACAGATGGCCAACAGTCACATGAAAACATGCTCAACATCACTAATGATTAGAGAAATGAAAATCAAAACTACAATGAAGTATCTATCACCTCACACCAGTCAGAATGGCCATTATCAAAGAGTCTACAAATAATAAATGCTGGAGATGGTGTGAAAAACAGGGAACCCTTCTACACTGTTGAAGGGAATGTAAATTGATGCATCCACAATTGAAAACAGTATGGAGTTTCCTTAAAAAACCAAAAACAGGACTACTATTAGATCTAGAAATCCTATTCCTGGGCATATATCAGGAAAAGATTAAAAACTCCAATTTGAAAAGTTACATGCATTCCAATGTTCAAAGTAGCACAATTTCAATAGCCAAGACATGGAAGCAATCTAAATATCCATCAACAGAAGAATGAATAAAGAAGATATGGTACATATATATATACAGTGGGATACAATTCAGCTATAAAAAGAATGAAATAATGCCATTTGCAACAGCACAAATGGACCTAGAGATTTTCATACTAAGTCAAGAAAGCCAGAGAAATACAAATATTATATGATATCATTTATATGTAGAATCTAAAAAAAAATGATACAAATGAACTTAAAACAGAAATAGACCCACAGACTTTGAGAACAAATTTATGGTTACCAAAGGAGGAAAGCAAAAGGAGGGATAAATTAGGAGTCTGGAACTAGCAGTTACAAGGTCCTACTGTATAGCACAGGAAACCATATTTAATATCTTATAATAAACTATAATGAAAAAGAATACATATATAACTGAATCACTTTGCTGAACATGAGAAACTAACACAACATTGTAAATCAACTATACTTCAATTTAAAAAAAAAAGACACATGCACCCGCATGTTCATTGCAGCTCTATTCACAATAGCCAAGACATGGAAACAACCCAAATGTCCATTGAAAGATGATTGGATTAGGAAGACATGGTATACATACACAATGGAATACTATTCAGCCGTAAAAAAGAACGACATAATGCCATATACAGCAACATGGATGGAACTAGAGACTATCATACTGAGTGAAATAAGTCAGAAAGAGAAAGACAAATACCATATGATATCACTCATATCTGGACTCTAATATATGGCACAAATGAACCTACAGAAAAGAAAATCATGGACCTGGAGAATAGACTTGTGATTGCCTGGGGGGAGGTGGAGGGAGTAGGAGGGATTGGGAGCTTGGGATTAACAGATGCAAACTATTGCTCTTGGAATGGATTTACAGTGAGATCCTGCTGTGTAGCACTGAGAACTATGTCTAGATACTTACATGGCAACATGAAAATGGGAGGGAAAATTATGTATACATGTATGTGTAACTTGGTCCCCATGCTGTACAGTGGAAAAAAAAATAAAATTTTTAAAAAAGGAAAAAAAAAAGAATTACACATGCAGCTTTACACAGAGTCCATGATTTAATCATGGTTTAGGATTTTTCTGTAGTCAATTGCTCAATTAGTTTTTGATCTGTTAGTCTGGAAACCACTACCCAAATGCCATGATTTGGATCTAATAACAACTTTGTGTTTGACAGATTTAATGGGGATATATTAAAAAAAAACATATATAAGAGTGTACATATATATGGAAATATATATGTATAAAAGAATATATAAGGATATATAGATATTTATATATGATATATATATTTAAAGAGATTTATTAGGAGATATATAAGGAGACATATGTATGTAAAGATATATATAAGGATAAATAAATAAGGACTTGTGTATATACATGAATATATCATATATATATTCTTTGAAGCTGAAAAATCTGGAGGAAAAGCCCACATTTAATATTGGTTTATTCATTGATGATTGGTAATCTTCAGGTGTAGAAACTTGTTACAAGATTTTTTTTTTGTTATAATCACTGGTTAGAAGGTATCTCTGACTTAAATTAAATATGACCATTAAGCTTTTGAAGAGCATTGACTTACCCTAGGCAAACTGTAGGCTTCTGAGGATTTAAATGAAAGGGAAAATTGTAACAGATCAGTCATCAGCATTTATTTATCATCCATCATAAGCTAAAGAGAGAATTTTGGTTGTAGAACTCAAAAAGAGTTGGCTGAATTCCCAATCTGATTTAACAAACAATCAATATAAGCAGTTTAAATATATTGCAAATAAACTGCAGTGTGATATTTTCCTGTACTTTCTCAAATGTGCCAAAGCAAGTACCCTTCATGTCAACTCTCTTACAAAAAAATGACATGTCTTCTTTCCTTTTCCTAGACTGTCCCCTCAAATTGCAGCCATTGTTTTTGGATTGCCATTTTCAAACTTTTTCTTTCTGCAAAGATGAGGAGGAAAGCGGATGGCCCTAATGAGAGTTCTGTCTCTCTCTTTCATTACTTCTCTTTTCCACTTTGACATTAATTACTTAAAAAAATAACCCAACTAAAAAATACTTTACTACCAAAATAACTATTTGCTTTAGAGCAAAACTATTGAGAAGGAAGTTATGCAATGTATAAAGGTTAGGAAGGAAGCTGAGATAGAGCGCAAGACCAGAAGAGACAAGGCACGTCTGAGAGGAGTCCCAGGGCCAGGCATATGAGCCAGACTCAGAGAGAACCTGAGGAGGGGGAAAAAACATCTAGGCAGAAGACCTGGATTAATACTTTCCTGTGCCAGTTTAAGCAATTAATTAATTAACTTCTCTGGGTAGTACTTTTTAATCCATATAAAATGAGAATTATGCCCACCTAAAAAGGAGTTCACAAGTATTCAAATGTGCTGTAAATGTAAATACATGTCTTAAAATGGAGCTGGAAGAGCAACAGCAAATAGGAATTTAAGAGGACTTGGGGTCTCAGAGGGCTCAGACCCAGCAGTACTTAACCTGGGACCTAAGCAGCTGAGGCAAAGAGCGGGATTGTCTGGCTTTCAGGGTTGCAGGGGGAAGGGTGCATTCTCCAAGGGGAGGATGGGCAGAGAGAAATGACAGGTATCAACCCTCTTATAATTTTTTGTTCTTCCATGCTTGGCCATGTGCTTCTTGGAGACTTGGTTTAAAGTTTGTCAGCTTATATCCTTTGTTTCTGCCTATGGAAGGGTAAGGCATTTTCTGAGCTGATTAGAGGGAGCAATGGACGCCACTAGAAAGTCTAAAGTGCCAAAGTGCCAATGGAAGATCCACTTCCCAGGACTGAAGACAGACATGTTCCTTGAAATAACTAAGGGTTTTAATATAAACATGAAAGCCTTCAAAGAAGCCATTTTCAGAGCTACTAAACCTTATTCTACTGGATTTGATATCTTAGCATCAGATGTAGATGAATAAAAGTACAGAAACTTCTTTAGCATCTCTCTTTTAGGGAGTGCTCCCTTTTCATAACATTAAGCTAGGCTGGCCAGTTCCTGTGCTTTGAATCCCACTTAGTTTATGGTCCAGCCTTACCAGTCAGAGCACTGCAATCCCCTGACCTCAGTGGTTGCTATGGGACTGAGCAAGTAACTAAAACTGGGTGATTCAGAGTCCTCCAGGTTTCCGACTTCTGTAACCCATATGATTTTACAAATACCTGCAACCATTTTGCTGATACACAGAAAAATCCTGTGTGATTTAAAGTAAAGCAGAGGCAAGCAGAACCAAAATCAAAGAGGCAGGAAAATAGAGTTCTGAAGAAATTATTTAAACCCCTGGATTTAGCAGAAGATGTATTTTTTTGTTCTTCTTCCTTATCTTTTCCTGTTGCTTGATATTGAAAATGCTTTGGCTTAAACAGTTCCACAGTGTTAAGTTCAAGATATTTCTCATTAGGTTATACAGTTGGTAATATACCTGAACAAAAATGAAATAAATATTTTTTGGATATAAATAATTTAATATTGTAGGATTCTTTTATCACATGTGAGCTTTGCTAAGATGTTTTCCACTGTTTTAGAAATAATAGATAAATTTGTCCATAAAGCTTATTAAATGAAAACTTTTCTCATACAGGTCTTTGTTGTCATCTTATTAATTAGATTAAATGCAATTGCTTAGTAAAGAAATAATGACTTCAAACAACAGATATCAGATGATCTTATGAAGTATGCCAGAGTAAATTAGGAAAATGTACAGATATTCTTTCTGGGATATGTCTTTTGACAACTGAAGATTGTTTAAACCGTCATCTGTCAAGACATATATTGTCTCATGTATGCTGAATAGGAGCTATACTGAAGTGCTAAAATTTTCAGGTGATTATCACGTCTGTCAAAGAAGAGTTAACACTAAAAATGTTACTTGAAAACAATAAAATTGTTTTCTTACCTCAGAAAAGCTTTGCAAAGTTCTTTAGCTGTTATTCAGAGTTGTAACACTAACTCACTATATGAAGATATAGAAGACTAATGTTACTCTTAGAATATAAAACTATTAATAAATAATTATAAATTCAGTTTCTTCTTGTTCATCATAATGATTCAAGTCTGGGATGAATAAGTCCAATTAACACATTTTGATTAGGGATTTGTCTTGGTGAAAATATTTCAATTTATATCTGCTTTTTTTTTGAGAAAAATGTTGAAATACCCAAGGTTTTAGGAAAATATTTAATAAATAATCACTTTAATTTTACGTTAGTTATAAAATATTTGAAACAGCCTAATGTGATATGACAACAGATAGAAAGTGTGCTTAACTTTTAATTATTGAATACATATATTTACATTTTATATACGTGTGTGTGTATATATATATACAAACATATATATATGTATATGTATATTTTTTAAGGCTGTACCCACAGCATATGGAGGTTCCCAGGCTAGGGGTTTAATCAGAGCTACAGCTGCTGGCCTACATCACAGCCACAGCAATGCCAGATCTGAGCCATGTCTGTGACCTACACCACAGCTCATGGCAATGCCAGACTCAGCCCACTGGGTGAGGCCAGGGATTGAACCCACATCCTCACAGATACTAGTCGGATTTGCTTCCCCTGAGCTCTGACAGAACTCCCTACCTTATATTTTAATTCATTTTTTGATTAGGTAATATAAAAAACCCACATAGTAAAATGTCTATACCATCCTTTTGCCCCATATGCTTAGTACTTACTGTATATCCTTCTTCCCACCCCTCCCCTCACAGAGGCAGCACCCTTACCTAGATCCTATATATCCTTTCAGAGTTTCTTCATGCATATACAAGGAGACATGTATATAGAACGTTAATATTCCCCATTTTTACACATCTTTGAAAACTTTTATTATGAAGTCTTCTGTCTTTGCTTTTCATTTTTATGTTTTCTGACAATTAAGAAGGCTTTATCTGCCCCTTTTGTGGTTGCCTTTTTAAATATAAGTGCATACACTTAGGTCTATGGTATCAATCCTACTAAGAGAAATAATAAACATGTTTCTTCCTTCCTGTTCCCTCCTTTTTCTTCACTACCTGATATTACTGAATAAAATTATCTTTGACTATTTACCTGTGTATCATTAAATATTCATACATTTCTATTAATTGATTTGTCAGCTTCAAACAACATTTTTGACTCTCAGCTACTACAGACAAGACAATCATAAAATTTATTTACTCTCTATCTTTCCCTTATGCTCTTCCTGTTTTTATTAGCTTATCATTTGTGTACTTTCAGAGCATATGATATTTATATTCTGATTATTTGTTCTTATCTTCATTTATAGTCAGTGTCAGTTGACAGCATTTCAGTTCTCATTTCCAGTTTTACTGAAGTTTTCCTGACCTTGTTTGGATAAAGTCCATCCTTTAGTATCTTCCTCGAGAAGGCCTAAGAGACAAACATTCTCTGAATTCCTGTATGTTCAAAAATGATTATATGATACTTTCACACTTGAAGGACAGCATGGCAGGATACAAAATCCTCATGGAATCTTGTTAAGTATTGCTCCATTATCTTCTAACACTGTAGGAACACTGTGGACTTATCTAAATCCAGCTTGAATTTTTTTCAAAAAAATTATTTGAATTTTTTGGTAGACTTCGCAAATTACTTTTTTTTCTTTTCAATGCTCCTAAGCTAAAGTAGACTATATTGTTGAGCATACTGATTTAGTTTTCCTTGTGCAGTGTGAATTTTTAATACATAGATTGTATATACATATATATATACATTTCAGAAATGTTTTATGAATTATATCTTTAAATAGTTCTTCTATTCCACTTTTTAAATTTTCTCTTGACTCCAGTTGTGTGTAATGCTTAATTTCCATATCAAATATTTTCTTTTCTTTCCCCTTTTTTTTTTCTTTTGGTCTTTTTGTCTTTTTCAGGTCTCACCTGCACCATATAGAGGTTGCCAGGCTAGGGGTCCAATTGGAGCTGTGGCTGCCAGCCTACCCCAGAGCCACAGCAACACAGGATCCGAGCTGTGTCTGCAACCTACACCACAGCCCACGGCAACGCCAGATCCTTGACCCACTGAGTGAGGTCAGGGATCGAACCCATGTCCTCAAGGATGCTAGTCAGGTTCATTAACCACTGCGCCAGGACAGGAACTCCATTATATCAAATATTTTCTATTTTAAACTTTTCAATTATTTTCTTTTCATGTTTCTTATTTCCTTTTTAGACTAATATCTCTTATATTTTTCAAAAGATTTAGTCCTCCTTTAATTTTTATTTCTATGATGGATTTATTTTTATCTTCACTTTCTTTCCTGAGTTCTACTGTATCATATTTCATATTCTGTTTTCTTATTGCTATTTAGATCTCACCGTCTTTTCTTTAAATTTTGTTTTCAGTTTCTGATTTATATTCATAAAGAACACTGCTTTATTAAGTTTTTAAAATTTGTTGTAAAATGCTTAATCAAAATTTTCATCTATTTATGATATTTTTCTTTTGTGGATTCTCAATTTGGAAAGGTTTTCTGCCCTTTCCTACCATTTTTCATAGTGAATTTCTATTATTAGTATTGTGTCAGATCCCTTTAATTACTCAAATGCCATAAGATTAATTTTTCGTACTCTGCTATCTTCAAAATGTGTTTTTGCTGGCATTTCCTGAGCTTTGTCATCACTGGAATTCTAAGTATTTTTGGGTTATGTGGTCCTTTACTGTGTGGCTTCTGTTTATTCATTCTCTATCTCATTGTCTCCTAATCTGGAATTTCTTATATGAAAGGTAATAGTTTCATCCCTTAAGTGTGAGCCCTAACCTACCAGATGCACCAGGCTGGCTTCATCCATACTGCTTCTGTTGCACTTATTCCTGTGCAATAGGAATAAGTTTAGCTGATTTTGTTAATTTATTTTGTAGATTATATCTGACTTTTTTTCATTATAAAGTTTCTGCCTCTTTCCCATTAACCCTGTTGCCTGGACGTGAGAGTGTGATATCTATATATATTTTTTGTCTTTTTTTTTTTTTTTAGGGCCACACTTGTGGCATATGGCGGTTCCTAGGCTAAGGGTGGAATCAGAACTAGCCACTGGCCTTCACCACAGCTATAGCCACACCAAATCTGAGCATGTCTGTGACCTACATCAAAGCTCATGGGAAGGCTGGATCCTTAACCCACTGAGCCAGGTCAGGGATCGAACCTGCCTCTTCATGGATATTAGTCGGATTCATTTCCACTAAACCATGACGGGAACTCCAACAGTGTGATATTTAAACAGAGAAAAATTGTTTTCCTTATGCCTGATTTTAACTTTATACTTTGAGCAAATCTCAGACTTGCAGAAAATTACAAGAATTCCTTTGTATCCCTAATCTTGCTTCTTCTAATTTTAACATCTTACTTAGCATAATGCTCAATAAAAGAAATTAATATTAATATTAATATTATTATTATTTGTCTTTCTACCTTTTCTAGGGCCGCTCCCGCGGCATATGGAGGTTCCCAGGCTAGGGGTCGAATCAGAGCTGTAGCCGCCGGCCTACGCCAGAGCCACAGTAACGCGGGATCTGAGCCGCGTCTGCGACCTACACCACAGCTCATGGCAACGCCGGATCCTTAACCCACGGAGCAAGGCCAGGGATCGAACTCGCAACCTCATGGTTCCTAGTCGGAGTCATTAACCACTGAGCCACAAGGGGAACTCCTTAATGCAATTATTATTAAGTAAATTGAGAAACGCCATTAGAATCTCATTGATTTTCCCACTCATGTTCCTTCTTTTCTTCCAAAATTTTATCCAGGACTTCCACATTACATTCAGTTTTTATTTCTCCTTTATTTCCTCCAGACTGTAAGAGTTCCTTGTTCTTTGTCTTTTATAACCTTAACATTTTAGAAGAGTACTGATTATTCTGTGGAATGTCTATCAATTCATATTTGTTGAATGTTTACTCATGACTAGAGTGAAGTTATGCATCATTGGGAAGAAAATTCAGATGCTTATGCCATGATTTTAACTTTCATATTTGGCATTTTATATATTAGCCACATTGATATAGGAATGCCTTTTTATTGATCAAATTGGTTCTTCAAATTTCCATTTTATGAGCTTTGTTTTTTTGAGCATTTGAGAAATATTTGAAAAATTCAGCCCTTATGTTAATATTCTAACCTTCAGCTTTGGTATGTATTAGCCAGTAGTCAAACTGGTTCTTCAAATTTCAATTTCATCAACTTGTTCTTAAATGCTGTGGGCTTTCCAGTCTGCCAAATGGTGGGTGATATGAATTATATTAACTAATTAAAAAATGGTGTGCCTTTGGTGGAATTTATTTTGCTATGCCTCAGATGAAGGCAAATGTTGGACACAGTGATAAAATATCCAGGAAAAATAATGGCTTCTTTGAATTTCTATGCCCTAATACCAGATCTAGGAATATGCTGCATTACATGGCAATAAGAATTTTATAGATGTACTTAAGATTATCGACCTTTAAATAGGAAGATTATCCCTGTAGACACATGTGAATTGACTAGACAGTCTCGTGAATCATAGCTCTTTAAGGTTCATGAAGTTGTTCATGCCATGGATCCCAGTGGTCCAATGGAGATATCATGTGCTTTACAATCCAGAGTCGCCACACAACCCTGCACATGACACCCTGTGCCATTAGATGCAGAACTGCAGCATACTCCAGCATGCTTGATACTGCAGGTAAAGGTCTTTCTTTGCTGAAATCAGTCCCTAAAGCCTGAAAGTGATGTCTGCTTCTTCAAATATGCAGACATTTATGCAAGGCTCAAGGTAATACAAAGAGTCAGGGGAACATGACATTACCAAAGGGACATAGTAAAACTCCAGTAATTGGCCCCAAAGAAAAGGACAGATATGAATTGCCTGATAAAGAACTTAAAATAATTATTCTAGATAATGAGGTCCTAATGTAGAGCACAGGGAACTATACCCAATCTCTTGGGATAGACCAAGATGGAAAATTATATATACATATATATATGTGTGTGTGTGTGTGTGTGTGTATATATATATATATATATATATATATATGGCTGAGTCACTTTGCTGTACAATAGAAATTGGCACAACATTGTAAGTCAACTATACTTTAATAAAAAAGAAAAATAAGAGCTGAGAAGTTCCCAAATCTGGAGGGAGATTTGGATAACCAAGTTTATGAAGCTTGTAGGTTCCTCCCCCAATTCAAATCAAAGAGATCTTCTCTAAGGAATGTAATAGTAAAGCTGTCAAAAAGCATGGACAAAGACAGAATCTTTTTTCTTTTGTTTTCTTTTTTTATTTGCTTCTTATGGCTGCACCCGAGGCATATGGAGGTTCCCAGGCTATGGGTCAAATCAGAGCTGTAGCTGCTAGCCTATGCCACAGCCACAGTAATACCAGATCCAAGCTGTGTCTGCAATCTGCACCACAGCTCACAGCAATGCCAGATCCTTAACCCACTGAGCAAGGCCAGGGATCAAACCTGTATCCTCATGGCTACTAGTCAGATTTGTTTCCAAAGAGCCATGAGAGGAACTCCCAAAGACAGAATCTTAAAAGCAGCAAGAGAAAAGAAGGTTATCACTTACAAGGCAACTTCCATAAGGCTATTAATTGGTTTCTCAGCAGAAACCTTCCAGCTGGGAGATATATATATATATATATATATATATATATATATATATATATATATATATATATAATGTGAAAATATAAAACATATTGGTAAAAGTAAATATATACTCAAATTCAGAATTCTCCAATATTGTTAGTACGGTACTGTGTTAAACACTTAACTCTAGTGTAAAGTTTAAAGGAAAGAAGTATTAAAAATAGCTATAGCCACAATAATTTGTTAAGGGTACATGATATAAGTATATATAAATAGTGACATCAAAAATAAAGTATGGGGATGGGGAAAAGTGAAATGGTAGAGATTTTTCATGCAGAGTTAAATCATTATCAGCTTAAAATAGATTGTTATATCTATAAGATGTTTTATGTAAGTATCAGGGTAATCACAAAGCAAAAACCTCTAAGAGATTCACAAAGAAAAAGAGATGAAAATAAAGGTACACTACAATAGAAAACCACTACGTCACAGAGAAGAGCAACAGAGAAGAACAAAGGAACTGCAAAGCAGCCAGAAAACAAATACTAAAATGGCCTTAATAAGTTCTGACCTATCAATAACTACTTCAAATGTAAACTGATTAAACTCTCTAATCAAAAGGGGTAGAATGGTTGGATGGATTTTCGAAAGCCCAATAAGATCCAGTTATATGCTGCCTAAAAGAGACTCACTTAAGCTTTAAGGACAACATAGGCTCAAAGTGAAGGGATGGAAAAGGATATTTCATGCAAGTGGAAACCAAAAGAGAGAAGGGGTAGTTATAATTATATCAGACAAAATAGACTTTAAGCAAAAAACTGTAACAAGAGAAAAAAAAAGCCATTACATATGATAAAGTGGTCAATTCATTAAGATGATAGAAGGTTCATTCCATTGCAGTTCACTTTATTGCAATTCAAAAATATTGCTTTTTTTTTTTTTATAATTGAAGGTCTGTGGCTATCTTGTATTGAGGAAGTCTATTGGTGCCATTTTCCATTTTTCTAACAGCATTGGCTTACTCTGTCACAATTTGGTAATTATTGCAATATTCATTATGTTTCCATTATTATTATATTTGTTAGAGTGATGTGTGGACAGTGATCTTCAATGTTGCTACGGCAAAAAGATTATTATACACTGAAGGCTCAGAAGATGGTTAGCATTTTTTAGCATTAAAGTATTTTTTAGTTAAGATATGTACATTTTTTAAGGCATAAAATTATTGCACACTTAATAGACTACAGCATAGCATAAACATAACTTTTATATGCACTAGGAAACCAAAAAAATTTGCATGGCTCACTTTATTGCAATATTTGCTTTGTTGTGGTGGTCTGGAAATGAATGTGCAATATCTCTGAAGTATAGCTGATAACAATTGTAAATATATATGCAAACAACATCAAAGCACCTAAATATATTGGGCAAATACTATAGATCTGAAGGGAAAAATAGACAACAATACAAAATAGTACAGGGTTTTAATACTCCACTTACAAAAATGACTAGTCATCCAGATAGGAAATCAATCAATAAGGACATATTTGATTTGAACTACACTTTATACCAAAAGAACCTAATAGACATATACAGAACATCCTATCCAACATGAGCGGAATATACATTCTTTAAAGTGCACATTGAACTTTCTCCAAGAGAGGTCATATGTTAAGTAACAAAAAAAGTCTTAGCTAATGTAAGAAGAATGAAATCATGTCACGTATGTTTTTGACCATGAAAATATGAATCTGAAATCAATAAAAGGAGAAAAACTGGCAATATTCACAAATATGTGGAAATTGAACAACATGCTCCTGAACAACCAATGGGACAGAGAGGAAATCAAAAGGAATATCAAAAAGAAATAAACACTATCCAAATGGAAAGAAGTAAAATTGTCTCTATTTGCATATGACATATTATATACAGAAAACTTTGAAAACTCTGCTAAAAAACTGTTAGAATTAGTAAAGAAATTCAGAATGTGAAATCAACATATGAAAATCAATTGTGTTTCTATACACTAACAACAAACTATTTGAAAAGAAAATAAAACAATCCCACTTATGAGAGAATCAAAAGAAATAAACTACTTAGGAATAAATTTAACCAGAGAGTGAAAGATCTACACACTGGAAACTGTAAGACTTTAATGAAAAAAACTGAAAAAAGAGAAAAATACACAAATAAATGGGAAGATATTTTGTATTCACAGATCAGGAGAATTAATATTGTTAAAATCTACCAAGCCATTTATAGATTCAATGCAATCCCTAACAAAATTTCAATGTCATCTTCCCCAGAAGTTTAAAAAAAGTCCTAAAATTTGTAAGAAACCACAAAATACTCTGAATAGCCAGAGCAATCTTGAGAAAGAACAAAGCTGGAGGCATTGTATTTCTGGATTTTAACTTATTACTAACCTAAAATAATAAAAAAATATAGTACTGGCTTGAAAATAGACACATAGATCAATGGAGCAGAAAAGAGAGCTCAGAAATAAACCCAGGCATGTATGATGAAAGAGTATTTAACAAAAGAGCCAAGAATTTGCTATGGAGAACGAATAGTAACTTTAATAAATCATGTTGGGAAACTGGATAATAACATGCAAAAGTATGAAAATAGACCCATGTCTTATACCACTCACAAAAAATTAACTTGCTATTGATTAAAGACTTAAACCTAAGACCTGAAACTATAAAAATCTTAGAAGAAAATATAGAGAAAAAGCTCCTTATCATTGGTATTGGTGATGATTTTTTATATAAGCAAGCATAAGAAACAAAAGCAAAAATCAACAAGTAGGACTAAATTAAACTAAATATCAGGCAAAGGAAATAATCAACAGAACTAAAAGGCAACCTTTGTAATGGGAGAAAATATTTATAACCACCTATCTGATTACAGATTAATACCTAAAATATACAAGGAACTCACAAACTCAATAGCAAAAAATCAAATAATCAGATTAAAAAATGAGTAAAAGACCTGCATATGTATTTTCTATAGAAGACATACAAATGGCTAAAGAGTGTATTAAAAGGCACTCAACATCATAATCATCAATATGGATACTCCTCAAAAAACTAAAAATAGAACTACCATATGATCAGCAATCCTACTCCTGGACATCTATCTGGAGAAAACCATAATTTGAAAAGATACATGCTCCTCAATGTTCATAGCTGCACAATTTAACCAGCCATGATATGGAAGAAACCTAAATGTCCAATGACAGAGGAATGGATAAAGAAGATATGGTAGACAGAAAGACAGACAGATAGATACAACAATGGAATACTCCTCAGCCATAAAAAAAGAATGAAATAATGCCATTTGCAGTAACATGGATGGACTTAGAGATTATCATACTAAATGAAGAAAGTCAGAGAAAGAAAAACATCATTTATCATTTACATGTGGAATCTAAAAAAATGATACAAATGAACTTATTTATAAAACAGAAACAGACTCAGACATATAAAACAAACTTATGGTTACTAAAGAATAAAGGTGGGAGGGAGGGATAAATTAAGAATTTAGGGAATTCCTGTCGTGGCTCAGTAGAAATGAATCTGACTAGCATCCATGAGGACACAGGTTTGATCCCAGACCTTGCTCAGCAGGTTTGGGATCCAGCATTGCTATAAGCTGTGGTATAGGTCATAGATGCGGCTTGGATTTGGTATTGCTGGGAGCTGTGGTATAGGCTGGAATATGCAGCTCTGATTCAACCCCTGGCATGGGAACCTCCATATGCCATGGATGCTGCCCTAAAAAGACCAAAAAAATTAATAATAATTTGGGAATAACATATACACACACCTATATATAAAATAGAGAATATACTTTCTTCTCAAGTGCATACAGAACATTCTCCAATATAGATCACATCTTGGGCCACAGATCAAATCTTGATAAATTAAAAAAACCTGAAATTATTTCAAGCATTTTCTCTGATCACAATGCTATGAGACTAAAAATTAAATATAAGAAAAAAACAGCAAAAAACACAAGCTCTTGGAAGCTAAACAATATGCTACTAAACAACCAATGGATCATTGATGAAATCAAATAGGAAATTAAAAGATACACAGAGACAAATGACAATGAAGAAACAACAATCCAAAACCTATGGGACACAGCAAAAGCAGTTCTGAGAGGGAAGTTTATAGCAATACAATCTTATCTCAGGAAAGAAAAAAAAGGGTAAATAAACAACCTAACCTTATACCTTAAACATCTAGAGAAGGAAGAACAAAGTCCAAAATTAGTAGAAGGAAAGAAATCATAAAGATTAAAGCAGAAATTAACATAGAGACAAAGGAAACAATTGAGATTATCAATGAAATCAAAAGTTGGTTCTTTCAAAAGATCAACAAAATTGATAAACCGTCAGCCAGACTCATCAAGAAAAAAAAGGAAGATGGCTCAAATCAATAAAATTAGAAATGAAAAAGAAGTTACAACTGACACTGCAGAAATACAAAAGATCATGAAAGACTACCATGAGCAACTGTATGCCAATAAAATGGACAACCTAGAAGAAACTGACAGATTCTTACAAAGATAAAACCTACCAAGTCTGAACCAGGAAGAAACAGAAAATATGAACAGGCCAATCACAGATACTGAAATTGAAAATGTGATAAAAAAATTCCAAAAAGCAAAAGTCCAGGTCTTGATGGCTTCACAGTTGAGTTCTACCAAACATTCAGAGATAAGTTACACCTATTCTTCTGAAACTTCTCCAGAAAACTGCAGAGGAAGGAACACTCTCAAGTTCATTCTGTAAGGCCACCATAACCCTGATACCAAGTCCAGGCAAGATACCACACAAAAAAGAAAATTACAGGCCAATATCACTGATGAACATAGATGCAAAAATTCTCAACAAAATGCCAGCAAACCATATACAAATATATATTAAAAAGATCATATACCATGATCAAGTAGGATTTATCCCAGGGATGAAAGCATCCTTTAATATTCACAAATCTATCAATGTGATATACCACATCAACAAACTGAAAAATAAAAACCATATGATCTTCTCCATACATGCAGAAAAAGCTTTTGACAAAATCCAACACTCATTACTGATAAAAACTCTCCAGAGAGTGTGCATAGAGGGGAACTACCTCAATATAATAAAAGCCATTTATAACAAACCCACAGTTAATATCATTCTCAATGGTGAAAAACTGAAGCATTTCCACTAATATCAGGAACAAGACAAGAATGTCCTCTTTCACCAATGTTATTCAACATAGTTTTGGAAGTACTAGCCATGGCAATCAGAGAAGAAAAGGAAATAAAAGGAATCCAAATTGGAAAAAGAAGAAGTAAAACTATCACTGTTTGCAGATGATGTGATTTAATACCTAGAAAATTCTAAAGACACTACCAGACAACTATTAGAGATAATCAATGAATTTAGTAAAGTCACAGGATACAAAATTAATACACAGAAATCAATTGCATTTCCATATATTAACAATAAAAGATCAGAAAGAGAAATTAGAGAAACAATCCCATTTACCATTTCATCAAAAAGAAGAAAATACCTAGGAATAAACCTAACTAAAGAGAAAAAAAATACCTGTATGTTGCAAACTATGACACTGATGAAAGAAATCCAAGAAGACACAAATAGATGAAAAAATATACCATGTTCTTGGACTGGAAGAATCAATATAGTCAAAATGACAACACTCCCTAAAGCAGTCTACAGATTCAATGCAATCCCTATCAAATTACCAATGACATTCTTTATAGAACTAGAAGAAAGTATTTTAAGTTTTGTATGGAAACACAAACGACCTCAAATAGCCAAAGAAATATTGAAAAGAAAAAATGGAACTGGAAGAATCAGGCTCCCTGACTTCAGACTCTACTATAAAGCTACAGTCATCAAAACGATATGGTACTGGCACAAAAACATAAATACAGATCAATGGAACAGGATAGAAAGCCCAGAAATAAACCCAAACACCTATGGTCAATTAATCTATGCAAAAGGAGGAAAGAGTATACACTGGGGGAAAGATAGTTTCTTCAATAAATGGTGCTGGGAAAATTGGACAACTGCATGTAAGAAAATGAAATTAGTGCATTGTCTAGGAGTTTCTATTGTGGTGCAGTGGAAATGAATCTGACTAGGAACCATGAGGTTGTGGGTTCAATCCCTGGCCTCGCTCAGTGGGTTAAGGATCTGGTGTTGCCATGAGCTGTGGTGTAAGTCACAGATGCAGCTCAGCTCTTTCATTTCTGTGGCTGTGGTGTAGGCTGGCTGCTGTAGCTCTGATTTGACTCCTAGCTTGAGAACCTCCACATGCCTTGGGTGAGGCCCTAAAAAGCAAAAAAAAACAAACAAACAAACAAACAAAAAAAAACAAAAACACATTGTCTAACATCATATACAAAAGTAAACTCAAAATGGATTACAGACCTAAATGTAGGGCCAGACACCATAAAACTCCTAGAGGAAAACATAGGTAGAACACCCTTTGACATAAATCACAGGGATATCTTGTTTGATACACCTCCTAGAATAAACACAATAAGGTATTTTTGTGTATTTATTGAATCAAACACAATAAACACAAATAAACCAAAGGGACTTAATTAAACTCAAAAGTTTCTGCACAGCAAGGGAAACCATTAAAAAAACTAAAAGACAACACACAGAATGGGAGAAAATCTTGCAAATGACTCACCCAACAAAGATTTGATCTTCAAAATATACAAACAACTCATACAACTCAACAACAACAAAACAACCCAAACGACCCAATTGAAGACCTAAATAGACCTTTCACCAAAGAAGACATACAGATGGCCAGCAGGCACATGAAAAAATGCTCAACATCACTAATTATTAGAGAAATGCAAATCAAAACTACAATGAGGTACCACCTCACACCAGTTAGAGTGGCCATCATTAACAAGTCAACAAATCAAAAATGCTGAAAAGGATGTGGAAAAAAGGGAACCCTTCTACACTATTTGTGGGAATGTAAATTAGTAAAACCACTATGGAAAACAGTATGGAAATACCTCAGAAAACTAATATAGAACTACCATGTGGCCTAGCAATACCACCCCTGGTCATATATCCAGACAAAACTTTCAATGAAAAAGATACACGCAACTGTGCACTCATCCCAGCACTCTTCATAATAGCCAAAACATGGAAACAACCTAAATGCCCACTGATGGATGAATAGATTAGGAAGATGTGGTACACATATATAATAGAATATTATTCAGCCTTGAAAAAGGACAAAACACTGCCATTTACAGCAACACAGATGGAACTAGAGACTCTCATATTGAGTGAAGTAAGTCAGAAAGAGAAAGACAGACACCATATGATATCACTTATATGTGGAGTCTAAAACATGGCACAAATGATCTACCTACAAAACAGAAAAGATCATGGACATGTAGGACAGACTCATGTTTGCTGGGGGGGAGAGGAGAGAGTGGGATGGATTGGGAATCTGGGGTTAGTAGATGAAAACTCTTGCATTTTGAGTGGATGGGCAATGAGATCCTGCTGTACAGCACAGGGAACTATATTAACTACTCACTTATGATGGAACATTATGGAGGATAATGTGAGAAAAAGAATATATATATATGTGTGTGTGTATGACTGAAACTGAATAGCAGAAATGAAGATTGTAAATCAATCATAATAAAAAATTAAAAAAAACAGAAGGACCTACTGTGTAGTGCAGGGAACTATGCATAATATTACTAAATATTTTGTAATAATCTATATGGAAAAAGAATCTGAAAAAGAATATATATATATATATATATATATATTCACTGTACACTTCAAATTAATACAACACTGTAAATCAACTATACTTCAATAAAAATTAATTAAAAATAAAATGAAATTAATTAAAATATATAATTCAAGAAAATCTTCATGAAATAAAAGAGTTGAACCTACATAATGAAAGGAAACACTGTGTACCAGGCCAAACTAACCCAGAATGGCCAATACTGTGATTTCACCTCATGAAAGTATGGAATTCTAAGAATAAAGAGTGGATGTGCACATTGTGGTATACAGAATGATTGGCCAGTGGGGACCTGCTGTATAGCACAGGGAACTCTACCCAAAATTCTGCGATGATCTATGTGGGAAAAGAATCTGAAAAAGAATGGATGTGTGTACATGTATAACCAAATCACTTTGTTGTATAGCAGAAATTATTACAACATTGTAAATCAGCAATACTTCAATAAAACTTTAAAAAATGGGAGTTCCTGTCATGGCTCAGTGGTTAATGAATCTGACTAGGAACCATGAGGTTGCGGGTTCCATCCCTGGCCTTGCTCAGTGGGTTAAGGATCCATCCTTGCTGTCAGCTGTGGTGTAGGTCGCAGACGTGGCTCAGATCCCACGTTCCTGTGGCTGTGGCGTAGGCCGGCAGCTACAGCTCCGATTGGACCTCTAGCCTGGGAAGCTCCATATGTCTCGGCCCTAGAAAAGGCAAAAAGACAAAAACAAACAAACAAACAAACAAACTTTAAAAAATGAAAAAAAAAGGAATAAAGAATGGATTCTTTGCGCATCCAGTCAAAAATGTTAAGTTACATGTAACAAAGAAATCAGGTGGATCTCAGATTTCTCAAGTAATTCAACTTCAGAAGTTATTGGAGTAATTCTTATAAGATCCTTAAGTATATGACCCCAAGATTTTCTAATCCACCAATCTATTCTTCAAGATTAAAGGCTAGAATTAACTGTTTTGAACAAGAAAGAAATTAGGGAATATTTTCCAACCTACTCTCCTTCAAGTACCTATGAGGAAACAAACACTATTTGCAGATAATACGATTGTATACCAAAAAAAAAAAAACCAAAAAAAACCCCATAGATAATCAATTGAAAACCTGGTGTAAATAAGAACATTCAGTAAAGTAGTGGTACATGGAATCAATATAGAGAAAGCAGTATTTTTTTATATAAGGAATAACTAAAAATAATAAAACAAATGACTCCATAAAATACCTAGGAATAAACATATCGATAAATACGTAAAATCTATATCTAGAAAATTTTAAAACATTCCTGAAATACACAAAAGAAGAATTGAGATAATGGAAAGATATACCAAGGTTTTGACAGGAAGATTCAAAATCATAAAGTTATCAATTCTTCATAATTTATAAACTTTAAGGGCTCCAATTAGAGTATCAAGTGTTTTTAAACTGGAAAAACTGATTATAAAGTTTATACAGAAAAATACATCAAGAAGAATATTGAGACAAAAAACTGAAGAAGGGAGCAATAGTGATTAGGGCTGGATTTCCTGGTAGTAAAACATTTTGTATCTCAATAATTCAACAGAGAACTAGTATATAAATAAATAAACAGAAATAAATGTTATGGAAATATAGTATATTACAAAGGTGTGATCTCAAAACAAGAGGGCAAAGATGATTATTTAACAAATAGTCCTGGGATGACGGGTAGGTCTCTGGAAAAAATAAAACTGGATCCACATTATATATTTATAATTTGATAAATTTCAGTTTCATAAAGAATTTACATTAAAAAAGAAGCCATTAAATACTAGATGAAAATTTATTTTCCAGTGGGAAGGCTTTTCTAAGTCAAAATCCAGAGTCTGTAATAAAAAAAAGATTAGTGAGTTTGGAAATATAAAAAGAAAAAAATTCAGAATTCCTGTCATGGCAGAGAGGAAATGAATCCAATTAGGAACCATGAGGTTGCGGTTTTGATCCCTGGCCTTGCTCAATGGGTTAAGGATCTGGCACTGCAGTGAGCTTTGGTGTAGGTTACAGACATGGCTCAGGTCTGATGTTGCTGTGGCTGTGGTTGTGGCTGCCAGCTGTAGCTCTGATTCGACCCCTAGCCTGGGATCCTCCATGTGCTGTGGCGTGGCCCTAAAAAGCAAAAAAAAAAAAAAGAAAGAAAAAGAAAAAAAGAAAAAGATTCTTCATGACAAAAACTTCACATGGTAAATCAAAAGAAAAATTGCAAACTTGAAGAAATTTTGCAACCCACATCACAGGCAAAGAATTAATCTCATCATAATACAGAAAGTTCCTAGAGCTCAACCAAAGACCAGTAGCCTAAAAGAGGGCAAAAAATATGAACAGATAGCTCACAAATAACAAAATAAAATAACTAAAAAAATATAAAAAGGAAGTCAACTTCACTGAAAATTATAGACATGCATTTAAAACTATACTGTTATCACTTCTCCTATCATACTAACAAAGGTTTGAGTTTTGTAATCTATTGGTAATAGGAACCAAGCACTCCTATTCATTGCTCATGGGAATGTAATTGAAAGTAACTGCATGTGAAAGACAGTCTGACAATATATGTCAAAATTACAAAGTATATTTTACTTGTTGATCCAGCAATTTTATTTCTCATAGACATGTGTGAAATGATGAATGTACAAGCCTATAGGCTATCCTGATTACATAAATTATGATACATCATTATAATGGAATATTTTTTCATTTGTTAGAAACAAAGAAGTGTTTTATGTACTTATTTTCAAAAATTTCAAAGATATGATGTTAAATGAAAAAGTAAGGTCCAGGAAAGTATAATATGCTACCGTTTGTGTAAGTCGGGAAAAAGAATACATATTCATCATATAAAACATTTGTTACTGGGAAAGGGGCTGCTGGGAACTGGGCAAAGAATACAGTCTTGGAATGAGTCTGCATAACTTTTGAACTTTGTAATTTTTGACCATGTGAATTATATATTACATATTTTAAAATTTAAATTAAAGCAACATCAATAAAAATTTCTAAAGGAAAATAGAGGAACTTACTATTAAGTTTAAAAATTTACTACTTTTTTCAGTCAATATATAGCTATATATCCCACTCTCCTCCCACAATCAGAATATGAGAAAAGGTTTTTATAATAAAGGGTATCCAGTTGATTTGTTCTAAATTTTAAAATTCAGATTATGCTTTTGAGGTCCTGTAAGCCGTATATTACTTAGAATAATTGCAACTGCAGTTTATTTTCAGATGGAGTGACATTTTAGACTAGCTTTTATTTTGCACCTGTTTTCAATATTTCTGGAACAGGTTCCAATCATTAGCATGAATGTAGTAATTAAGGGCCTACTAAAGATGAATCATCATCTATATATGCTGTGAGAATTTTGATCACTCTAATATCTGTCACTGCTGTTAAAGTAATTCATTCTCATTTCATCAGTTAATCTTATATTATTTTCTTTTAGTCCTCACATTAGAAAGTTTTTTTTTTTCTTTTTGAGTATCAGAAAATGCTACCCATGCGAAATAAGGATTTTGCATTCAAAGAAAGGGCAACATTATTTGGTGAATAATAGTAACACCTGCAATCTTTACTATCACAGAAAATGGTAATTGGATCAGCTTTGTGCTACAAAAATGACAGCTGAGAACCTCTTTGGGCAAAGCAGGATTCTTTTGCTGCTGCTTGTTTTGTTTCTATTGCTTGTATTCTTAGTCTACCCTGTTTCTCAAATTGTTTTCATTTCCTTCAATGCTTGGTTTCTTAGATTATAAACATATTGGAAATGGATGGTTATTGCACATCCTCCCTTTTTGATCTCTTCTGCAGAGAAAGTACCCTGGGAGAACTCTCTGAATAACTGCATTTTCCTGTCTGGCCCAAGCTTTATTGAATTATGTTGGTCTATGAGGTCACATTGTGCTGAGTAGAGCCTCTCTCAGCATACATTGATTTATCCAACTTTCCTGATAAACAGGTGCTCTACATTCCCTCTGCAAAAGTAGCCATGCCCAGAGTAAGCTGAATGCAGATAAATGAGGACTGTTCTCTCATGTGCTCTGCTCCTTCTCAGACAACTGCATACTTACTATAAATCAAGGGATTTGTCCCATACTTTCTTTTATATGTCAGTTTTATTGTAATTACAATAACATAATTTTAATTAAATGTTCCATAAACTGGCAAGAATGATAAGAAAGTGCTATCTCCATGATAATTAAACTGAATGCTTTGGAAAGACTCAAAAAGCTCACTTAAAAATCCTGTCTATAGGACTTCCTGTCATGGCAAGCAGGTTAAGAACCCAACACAGTGTCTGTGAGGACATGGGTTTGATCCCTGGCCTTCCTCAATAGGTTAAGGATCCGGCGTTGCCACAAGCTGCGGCGTGGGTCACAGACACAGCTCAGATCCAGTGTTGCTGTGGCTGTGGCATAGGCTGGCAGATGCAGCTCTGATTTGATCTCTAGCCTTGGGAAATTCCATATGTCGTATGTTTGGCCCTAAAAAGAAAAAAAAAAATCCTGTCAATAAAATCCTGTCATTATTGTGAGACAACATAAAACATTAGAAAAATTAATTATACAATATGAAATGATTTTCTAATCAGATTGTTATGATTAGAAAACAATCTCCTTTCTCTTCATACAAAATGAGATTTCTCTTCATGCAAAAAAATTAAAATTGGAAATTTTAGGCTGCATTGTGAGTTTGGTTCAGGCAAGGCATCATACAAAACTCCAGTCTGTGGACTCTTAAGTGAATTCATACTCACAGAACTTTTGCTTTATCTGAAAAAAAATGAAAAATGAATGTACACTTGTGTATTTTAAATTCAGATAAAATGTATAAAGTATGTGCATATGTGTGTATATATATATATATTATTTTTATTTTTATTTTTTTGGTCTTGTTGTCTTTTTAGGTCCGCACCCGTGGCATATGGAGGTTCCCAGGCTAGGGGTCTAATGAGAGCTGTAGCTGCCAGCTCTGCCACAGCCATAGTCACAGCAATGCCAGATCCGAGCCACATCTGTGACCTACACCACAGCTCAGCTCAACCCACTGAGAGAGGCCAGGGATCAAACCCACAACCTCTTGGTTCCTAGTCAGATTCATTTCTGCTGTGCCATGACTGGAACCCCTGTATGTAATACTTTTAAATGATTCAACTCTTTACACCAACTGGTTTTGATTAATTGACAAGTTACAAAGTTGATTTGTACTGAACTTTAAAAGCTTCCCTTTTAATCCTTTCATGGGGATCTAAGTTTTTGAGATCAAAGTCTAGTTTTGGAAGAATATAATGTTCTCTTAGGATGCAGGTATAATGATTAGAAACATTTAGAAGAAAATCCAAAATAAGGGTAGAATGAAATGAAACTTGGAGCAAAATGAGAAAACTGTGGACCCAGAAGTCACACTATTCCTATTCCTGCTGGAAGAAATCTATGACCTAAATCTCAAGTTAACATCCCTCCTCTTTCCCTCATGGCTTCTTTTAATAAGAGATAAAGACTTTCATGTTAATAGTAAGGTCATCCCAAAGTACAAATAACTGTACAAAACGCTTGCCATTTTTATTATAATGTGAATTAGTTTTTAGGCTTTGTGTAAATGACTGAGATTGGTGGGGATTCTGTAAGATAATGTGGCTAAGAGACAGAAGAAGCACAAACACCAGGCTGAAGCACGGTGATACAGGGATACAGGGTGTACCTTCTTAAAGTAGTATTAGATGAGGAAAATTTCTTTGACTACATAGGTAAAAAAACTGTTGTTTTCAAAATTGTCTATGCAATCAATGTCATATTGTTGAGCTGAGCAACTGAAATCTTATTCATGTTGTGCTGTCTATCCATTTCATGCTGACCTGCTATTACCCTGACAATTTGTCTTAATTATATTTGAGTAAGTCTAGTCATGATGACATTTTATTTTAGTTTATTTTGGTTGTAACAAATGGAGCCAAAATAAAATTCATCTTTATTTGTACTCTAGCAGGATTGGAAAATATGTTGCTAAAACCTAAATGAATACAACATAACTGAGTACCATAAATTCCACAAATTATGTTTACCATGATGTCATAAAATCATTCTCCTTTTTCTCAGGTTATTGGAAAAACATGCTTTTTAATTACTGAATTAAGAAGTTTAGAGAGAAACAAAGCAACACTGGCACTTGATATTAGTCATAATTTGGTATTATCTTATAATAAACTTGTTCCTTTTACTTAAAATTGAGGAGGACTATGTAAGCCATGTGTTTATATGAGTAATTATCTTTTAACATAAAATTTGAATTGTTATAAAGAATTCTTTATTCCATCTTTTTCAGTTATAGAGATACATGAAAGAAAGTCATTTCTTAACTTTGTAAAACTAAGAAATTACTTACAGAAAGTCTAGGACACAGTTTGGTGGGCATATAAGCTGAGAAGAAAAGAAGACATAATTATTAAGGTAGAAGAATGTTGCTTCTTTTGGTGTCTAACAGAGCTATCCTATTGCTAGAAGGAGAAAAAAGATAACTAAAGCAGCAGGGGGTATAATTAAAGTAAAAAGGGAAGTATAATTATCTTTGAACTTATTGTCTGTTGTTTAAAAAGGAAGCTTTTAAGTTTGCAGTTTTTTTTTTTATTTCCTCAGATGAATGATGAATCTTGCAAAGTTGATAGTAAAGGCCTCAGATTTTATATATTTGACACCTAGGATAAGAGTGTCCTGGTTAAAATATACTGTCAATTAAAATTTTTATTTTCAATAGTAGTATATGGTTAAAGAAAGCATACTGTGTTGTTTTTTGATGCTAAATCTAATGAAATACTTGGAAGAAAAAAAATGCCTGTGTGTTTGTTCGTATATGTGTGTGTTTGTAAGCATGCATTTATGTGTTATTAACCTAAATCTTTTTTTCCTTTTCCATCCATCTCCTCACAATTAAAACCAACCCTTTCTGACATCCTATATACTTCAGTCTATAAGTGAATAAAACCCTTCTGAAAGCTGTTCACAATTAGCATAAAGAAGGAAGAAAAAGCAACAGCTATACATCAGAATCGATATATCTTATCCCACTGCTTTGATTAATAGTGCTTCCCATTTATCAAAATTACAAAAGAAAATGGTAATTATTGACATTTGTGCTGAACTCTGAGTTCAACTTACATTATTTTTTTTTTGTCTTTTTGCCTTTTCTAAGGCTGCTTCCTGCAGCATATGGAGGTTCCTAGGCTAGGGGTCGAATCGGAGCTGAAGCCACCAGCCTATGCCACAGCCACAGCAATTTGGGATTCAAGCCGCGTCTGTGACATACATCACAGCTCACGGCAACACTGGATCCTTAACCCACTGAGCGAGGCCAGGGATCGAACCTGCAACCTCATGGTTCCTAGTCGGATTCATTAACCACTGAGCCACAACGGGAACTCCCCAACTTACATTTTTAAGAGCAGCAAATATTACACATTTTGACAATTTTCCGACATTATGCTTAATAGAAATGCAGAGAAATACTTTCATGTGAAAACCTTGCCAGAGAGGAATAAAAGTGAATCGTACTTAAAGCTTTTGCTTTTTTTATATAAAATTAACTTTGATTAACATAAGTTCTATTAAAGCAAATCCCCAAATACATAGGACCTCAATGCGTTTAAATGCTTTGCCATTGTAGGGACTCTAATTCTCATTAAATGAATAAATATTAAAAAGAAAGAAAAAAATGAAGGGGGAAAAGAAAATTTGCTGAGCTTATGATGTCTATGTTCGAGTGAGTCCCAAGGAGAGAACTGGTGCTAGATTCATCCCTACATAGAAAACAATGGACTTGTATTGAAGAACATAACATAACATGAGATATGAATAAAGGGCTGGCATACCTTTTGGGATGAAAAGAATTAGTAGCATTGAAATGTGAAAATTCAAAATGTTAACACAGAAATAAAATTAATTTTTAATTAGACTCCCTACATGCTCTTTCTTCAGTCTGATAAAGTGTTTTAAAAATTTTTTTGAAGGTATTAATGCCTGAGATAAGGTAAGATATTTTTAAAAAAGAGGACGAGGGAAGGAGAATTTGCTTCACTGGATGAGAACATGCTGTAATATAGTGTATTTGAATAAATATGGCATTGGCATCAGAACAGACCAGTGGAAAAGAATCCAAAATCTGAAATTAGATCCTGGAGAGGATGAAAATTCAACATATGGCAAAGGTGGTATTTTAACTCATTGGGAATTTTTGCAACATATGGTACTAGCCCAATTGGCTACCCCTCAGGAAATAAATGAAATTGTACCAATACCTCACACCATATACACAAATTTCAGATGGATTAAAAGTTCAATTTAACAAAAACACAATAACAAAGACCTATAAGGAAATCTGTAAGACCATGGGTATTAACTGGCAGGAAGAAGAGTTATTATTTCTTAAAAAGTGAACAAGAGTTCCCCTTGTGGCTCAGTGGTTAACAAATCCGACTAGGAACCATGAGGTTGTGGGTTCGATCCCTGACCTCGCTCAGGGGGTTAAAGATCTGGCATTGCCGTGAGCTGTGGTGTAGGTCGCAGTCGTGGCACGGATCTGGTGTTGCTGTGGCTCTGATATAGGCTGGCAGCTACAGCTCCGATTAGACCCCTAACCTGGGAACTTCCATATGCCACGGGTGCGGCCCTAGAAAAGACAAAAAAAAAAGTAAACAGAAAAAATAATACATTTGGAAAAGATATATGTATGTAGAACACAGACAGATGAATATTTAGAATGCACAAGGAATTCTTAGAAATCGACAAGGAGATAATCCAAGAGAAAAATGGGCAAAGAATAATAACTAGGCAAATAATAAAAAAGCTTAATCCAAAAGAGTTTAACCTCCTTATAGGCAGGCAAGAGTTAAACTAGTATCTGTTTATATACCTCTCAGACTAGTGAAAACTAAAAAGAAGGAAAATACCACTTTCTGCCCAAGAATGGATATGTGAGAGTGTTTTCAGATGTTACCAACAAAAATGTAAATTATTGCATCCGTTTTGGAAAGTAATGTCTATTTAAAGATATGCATATATAGTTGACTTTGATCTAGCAGCCCTTCTTTAGGAATCCAGCCAATAGAAATAATAGCACCCACGGAAGATTGTATATGGAATATTGGAACATTATTTATAGTGGCAAAGAACTGGAAACAAAGTGAATGCACATCATAGCACATTTATACCATGAACTATTTTGTAGTCGTTAAAAAGATTATATTAGAACCATACTAGGAAACTTGGAAGGGTTTCCATGAGGTACTGTTGAATGGTAAAAGAAGGATGGTAAAAATATTACATAACATCCAAAATTTGAAATATAAGTAAGATCCCCACTATAAATATATGTACATTTTGTAAATACTTATAATTGTATAACTAAGAAATTTTGTCACCTGGGTTACCTGGGTGGTGACTGTGATGGTTATGATGTGGGTAGAGGGAGGAAGAGAAAGGTGAAAGGTAATGTATTAGTTTTGTTGTTGTTGTGTAACAAGTTAACATAAATTTAGAAGCTTAAAACACTACAGCTATTTTCTCACAATTTTTATAGGTCAGGAGTCACATCTGCTAAGCTGAATCCTCTGCTCAGCATATCATAAGGTGTCAGTCAAGGTGTTGGTAGAACTGAATTCCTTCCCGGAGTACATGATGATTTTCCAAGCTTATGTGCTTGTTGGTGGAATTCATTTCCTTTTGACTACATGACTGAAAACTTTGGCTTCTCCCTGGCTGTTGTCTGGAGGCCACCCTCATGTCCCAGAAGCCACTTTCAATTTCTCATCACATGTCCTACTCCATAGGCAGTTCATACAGAGCCATTTTCTTCTATAAGGTTAGCAGGAGAGTTCCCTGTTGCTAAATCAGCTAAGATGTCTTATAAAATGAAATGTAATCATGAAAGACATCCTATTCTATCACTTTTTCCATATTTTATTGGTTAGAAGAAAGTCATAGGTCCCATTAACACTAAAGGACAGGGGATTATTACAAAGACATGGATCACCAAAGGAGAGGTAAAGATTAGAGTGTGTTTTGTTATAGAGGGTCAAGCAAATAATGAAAAGAAACAATATTTCAAAAAGACCAAAACTCTAATTGAAAACAAAATATTAATATGACTATGCATATATATTAAGTAATTTTTAAAAGTAAAGACAAAGATGATTGCCACATGTCAGATTACTGGGGTTCTTCAGAGACCATTAATATGATACAGGGTACCATGTACTTTTTTGGTTTCTTGGGTTATGCATTTCCTTGGCTTATTCAGAGACCATTAATATGATACAGGGTACCATGTGCTTTTTTGGCTTCTTCATGAAGAATGTACTATGTGTTTTCCTTCATATTTCATCCATTCTAATACACTCTCAATTGTGAGGCCTATTATTTTATGTATCACAATGCAAGAAAAAAGAATGCTAGTTAAACTGATCTTTTCTAGCGTCATCAATTATGAGACATATGGCAATTTCCAAGACTTGAAAATGTGAAAATATATTCATCTTAGATTTGATGAAAATTACTTGGGGACATTTTCCCCTTAAGAAGTTCTCTTTAGCTTTCTGCTGGAGGCCCTTAGAGTTCAATGGGTTACCTCCTTCCTCTCAGACATTGCCTACTTAGAACCACTCCTCCTCACATTCTCCTGTTTCATTAAAATGCAAATCAGGAATAACAATAATCAGATTTGGCCAAGTAAAGATAAGACACTTTTTTTTTTTTTTTGCTATTTCTTTGGGCCGCTTTACTGTTCACAGGATATTTATTTATTTTGTCTTTTTGCTATTTCTTTGGGCCGCTTCCGCAGCATATGGAGATTCCCAGGCTAGGGGTCTAATCGGAGCTGTAGCCACCGGCCTACGCCAGAGCCACAGCAACGCGGGATCCGAGCCGCATCTGCAACCTACACCACAGCTCATGGCAACGCCGGATCCTTAACCCACTGAGCAAGGGCAGGGATTGAACCCGCAACCTCATGGTTCCTAGTCGGATTCGTTAACCACTGCGCCACGACGGGAACTCCACATAAGACACTTTTTAAGAGCAAATTCCTCTGAAGTCATTCAGTGGTTCCATTTTCAGGTCAACTAATTGCAAACTCTCTAACTGTATATTTTACTTTTTTTTTTTTTTGGTAAGCATTTGTTAAGGTGAAACAAGTATAATAAAAATTTTGAATTAGTTTTTAATTGTCAGCTGCAAAAGTCTGGAAATTTTTTTTAGGTAAGCATAGCAAATAGATGTTATTATAATATTGTGTGTGAACAATCTTTTTCCTTAGATAAAATGAATGCTAATCAAACTTGTAAGGCAATTTAAATAAACTCTCTTGCAGCAAAATCAAATGCACTGAAATGACTCAATAATCTCTTGAAGGAAATTATTTATTATTATATATTTTAAAAATGAAGGGAATTTGCTCTTTTATTTGGCTAATTCTTTGCTCAAAGTCTTCTGCGTGTTAGGGAATGTTTTTCTTATGAGATCTACAGGTTGTTGCTAAATTTTTATATGACATACATAGCATTCTCTAGAATAAAGTCTTCTGCTATGTTTTTTCATATCAATAAAAAGATTAATATAACAAACTCTAAAATTAGTTTAATATATTCAATTAGTGTTTTAAATAATTAGAAGTTTCCAAAAGGAACAGCCTAAACTGTGGCTCTTAAAAAATTACAAATAGCAGTATATCTATATCCTTAGACTTAAAAAAAAAATTGGGTGTCCTTTTTTTCCATTATTATTTTGTAGATCTTAAAGTTTTTCTCTAACCTTCCTCTGAAATTGAATTTCATGATGCTATTCCAGTTTTCATCAATAAAAAGCTTTAACTAGATCTCAAAATTAATTTACATTTCTTATTTCAAAGTGACATGAAGCTATGTGGTATTGAAGTTTGCTTTTTGCTTCAGAAATCGGTGATAGCATGTCATATATAGTTTCAAGTGGAGTCACGAGAACACCTTGTACTATAGGAGGACTACCTCACCTTGCCCTTTTTCCATGGTATTTTATAAGATTTTGCTTTAGTCAGCTCCAGATGCTTTAATAAAACACCATAGCCTAAATGGCATAAAATACAGACATTTACTTCTCTCTCTCTCTTTTTTTTGACTTTTTTCTTTTTAGGGTTGCACCCGTGGCATATGGAGGTTCCCAGGCTAAGGGTCAAATCAGAGCTATAGCCACAGGCCTACACTGTAGTCACAGCAACTCGGGATCCAAGCTGCATCTTCAACCTACACAGCTCACGGCAATGCCAGATCCTTAACCCACTGAGCAAGGCCAGGGATCAAACCTGTGTCCTCATGGATGTTACTCAGATTTGTTTGCTCCAAGCCATGATGGGAACTCGACGTTTACTTCTCATTTCTGGAGGCTAGATGCTTGAGATCAGGGTGCCAGTGTGGTTGGATCCTGGTGAAGACTCTCTTCCTTGCTTGCAGAGAGCCACCTTCTTGCTATATCTTCACATGGCAGAGAGAGGAAGCTATGATGTTTCTTCCTCTTCTCATAAAGGCATTAATCCCATTATCTACACTTATGACCTCATTTAAAATTAATTAGCTTCTAAAGGCAAAAGTTTTTTTTTGTTATGGAAGAACACAATACAATGACACTGGGGTATATGAGATCAATGAAAGGTACAGCTCTTAGTTACTTATAGCTCCAAATGAGAGAAGGCTATCACTCAGCACCATTTAGGGGCTTGTACCCAGGGACAGGGTAACATCAAGCTGGAGCTGTAGGAGGTAGTTTATGTATGGCAAGAAAAGTGAGTTTAGTTAAATGTTGTGCCTCCTGTGGATTGGCTAGTTTGAGTAATTTTTTTAGGCTCTGGGGCAAATAGGTCAGGTGCACAGTGACTTAGAGTCCGAGAGAGTCCAATAAGGCAAGTGGTTGTGGTGTGGACTCAATCAGCTGCTGAAGAAGGGAAATTGATCAGTCTTTAGGCAAGGCCTTGGAACTGGGTCAAGACAGTGTAAAAATTATATTACACATTGTTTCCAGGAATATGATTTCCTATCGTTATCTCAATTTTCATTAGGGGTTGATATGAGGAATGCAGAGAAAGATTTCTGCATTCTTTAAAAAGTATTATTGAGAATAATGCTCATTTGTACTCATGGTACTAATATAAAGACTTGAAAATTCTTAGCATTTTTTATTATTGACAAATGTTTCTCAATGCATTGGCTTGAGGGCATTTCATTTTTGGGTAACAAATGCTGTGCTTCTGCCTTTTTCTTCTCAGTACAGAGCTTTATAATAAACAGCTGCAGATATGAGTGGAGTTACCTCACCTGTGCCTTGAGCATGTATCAGGCTTATTATTATTATTTAAATCAGGAAACAAAAAGTAAATTAATCACATCATTTTTTGGTTGTTCTTACTTCGCTCCACACCCACAGACTCTTTCCTATTACTAAAACACTTCCTTTCCCTGAGTCCTGCTGCTTGAAATTCCATCTTGGGATAATGTCTTTTGATTTATCTACTTTTTGTTGTTGACTCTTTGTTTCTGGTCCCAGTTTCCTTCTCATTTTGGACCTATCCTTACATCTTGCTTCACCAGACACTCAGAGTCCCTAGTTACTGACCCAGCCTTGTTTTCCACTAAATCTAGCTCAGCCTCCTAAGACCTCAAGTCCAGGTCAATGCTTTTCTTTCCTGCTCACCAGGGAGGGGAAATTAATGGCTTGGATGTAGTATGAACTGAATCCTAAAAATAACATACATTCATTCCTATCATTTCTGTGTAGACCCTGTAGAACATTTGCTTATTTTTAAATTGTGGAAGACTGATTGTCTTGGTAAGAACTGACTTCATCATGGTTTATCTTATTCATGTGGGAAATTATCACTGTTTAGTTTTCCTTCTTGTATGTAGCTGCTCTCTGATCTAATGAGACAGTACGGTGATGCTCAACACTGACTGCACATTTTAAATCACCTCGAGTGGTTTTGAAAAACACCTTATTCTGTAGCAGTTGAAGCAGAATCTTTACAGGTGGATCCCAAGACATGGGTGTTTAAA
Organism: Phacochoerus africanus; assembly: GCF_016906955.1. NCBI lineage: Eukaryota > Metazoa > Chordata > Mammalia > Artiodactyla > Suidae > Phacochoerus > Phacochoerus africanus. Next base: position 153,587,732 of record NC_062546.1, on the reverse strand, counting down.
AAATCTTTCTAGGCGTTTCTAAGATGCATCAAGAATCAAGAACCACTGGGATTAGAAGAAAGTTTTAAACAATCACTTGTTTTATCATTTTGGATAATTCTACCTCATACTAAATAGCCTCCTTTTTTAAAAAATAAATCCATTTCTTTTAAAATAAAGGTATTTAAAGCATACTTGCCCCTCAGTTCTTGTCTAAGGTAGGGTATTTGCATATCTGGAAATAAGGTTAACCAGTCTATAATATTCAATAATTTATAAATGAAACCATAATTTGATTTTCAAATTTCATTCTCCAAAGTCATGAAAATACTCTCCTGAGGCTATTTCCATTATTAAGTAAATGCATTATAAATCATCACCAAAAGAATATGATGAACTATAATTCATATCCTGTAAATTTCAGACTAAATGAGAAATCTCATTTTTCTTCAGTATGTATTGCTGTATGCTTCTTGTCTACTGTTTTGAACTTAATCATGTAGAAATTAAATACTTTGTAATCCCTTAGGAATCTTTTAAATCTTGGGAAAAAATAAACACTTTGCTGTATTCACACAAAAATCAAGTTTTTAAAATTCCTATTAGAGATCAGAAAGTATCACAATACACTCAAAGGGACAGAGAAACAAGAACTGAAAGAAAAGCTGTTTTATTTATTTTTATTTTTATTTTTTTTATTTTTTTAAATTTTTTAAATAATTTTTAAAATTTTATTTTCCCACTGTACAGCAAGAGGGTCAGGTTATCCTTACATGTATAATTACAATTACATTTTTTCCCCTACCCTTTCTTCTGTTGCAACATGAGTATCTAGACAAAGTTCTCAATGCTATTCAGCAGGATCTCCTTGTAAATCTATTCTAAGTTGTGTCTGATAAGCCCAAGCTCCCGATCCCTCCCACTCCCTCCCCCTCCCATCAGGCAGCCACAAGTCTCTTCTCCAAGTCCATGATTTTCTTTTCTGAGGAGATGTTCATTTGTGCTGGATATTAGATTCCAGTTATGAGTGATATCAGATGGTATTTGTCTTTGTCTTTCTGGCTCATTTCTCTCAGTATGAGAGTCTCTAGTTCCATCCATGTTGCTGCAAATGACATTATGTCATTCTTTTTTATGGCTGAGTAGTATTCCATTGTGTATATATACCACCTCTTCCGAATCCAATCATCTGTCGATGGACATTTGGGTTGTTTCCATGTCCTGGCTATTGTCAATAGTGCTGCAATGAACATGTGGGTGCACGTGCCTCTTTTAAGTAGAGTTTTGTCCGGATAGATGCCCAAGAGTGGGATTGCGGGGTCATATGGAAGTTCTATGTATAGATTTCTAAGGTATCTCCAAACTGTTCTCCATAGTGGCTGTACCAGTTTACATTCTCACCAACAGTGCAGGAGGGTTCCCTTAGAAAAGCTGTTTTAAATGGTTAAAAAATACTTGATAAGCATAGGAAATGATCAAATATAATTTAAAAAAATTGATGTTTCCTCCTAATATTTCTCCTTAGGAGAGTATGGCAGATTGTAAAGTTAAAAAAAAAAAAAAAGACTTTAGTCTCTGATTTTTGTGTTTCCAAAAAGCTCAGCCCCACTGATGAGATTATATTAAGTGCACTTTGAGGCAAAAGCATTTGATAGAGAAGGCAATTCTTCTACACTTTCCTTTTTCTTTTTTTAGGGCCTTACCTGTGGCATATGGAAGTTCCCAGGCTAGGAGTCGAATTGTAGCTATAGCTGCTAGCTTATACCACAGCCACAGCAAGGCCAGATCTGAGCTGGGTATGTGACATCACAGCTCATAGCAATGCAGTATCCTTAACCCACTGAGGCCAAGGATTGAACCTGGATCCTCAGGGATATTACTTGGGTTCGTTTCCACTGAGCCACAACAGGGAACTCTTATCTTTTTTTTTTAATTGTAGAGAGATCAATGACAACTTAATCATGAGTGGCACTGAACCAAAGCCTGGAATTTGGGAGTCACTGCGCTAGATAATACTTCTTATTCTGGCCAATTTCAATGGCACCCATAATTCTAATACGGTGTCAGATGAGAGAATGTCTTTCTTTAAGGTTTATCTTTTCTTTGTAGACCATTTATTTAACAAACACAAGCCAGTCCTGTGCTTTGTACCAGAGACATAAAGATAAAAGTCTCTGCCTCCTGAAACTCAGGATCTGTAAACAGATAATTTTTCAGTTGACTCTTGTTGTTAACAATTGACTCATGTTCCTGGAATACCATGTACATTAAAAACACATGAAAGAAATATAATGTGTACATACCATCTTTTAAGCAGTAAACCTCCTGTTAACATGCAGAGAAAACTTTCAATTATTTATATCTTTATTAAATTCTCAGTTATGTCTACTCATTTTTTACAAATAGAATCATGATTTTTATGACAATTCTTACTACAAATTCTTTGACTTTATTTCTCTTTGATTATCATTGTGTTGCTTTCCTTCCTCATCATTCTTTCACTGCCTCAAACTTCACTTGGAATCAAATAATTGTTTTTGTAGTTCTTTCCCTCTTTCCCCCACCCATTATAATTCCTTCTTTTGGCTATACTTATTTTTGATTTTCCAGTCATTTCTCATAAATTAAAAAAACTCATAATAACACAATATCCATGACCTTAGAGAGGAAGCACAACAGAAATGAGAAGGCAAAGCAAGATGAGTATGAAATATTGATACTAAAATTGGATATTGTTCAAAGTCCTATCAAGGATATTTGAGACTGAAATGAAAGAAAAACAATGAGCTTCAAGTGCAAATGTTATAATCTGGTAAACAAACGTATATTATATATAAGTACAAAATCCTATAAGAACATGAAGAGCATACATGTAATACAGATGGAGTGTACAGGTTTCTGGAAGCAAATGACATCTGATACAATTTATGACAAATGCAAAGGATTGAGTCAATGATGGATATGAGTATAGACACCTCCAGAAAAAGAAAAGCTGATGCAAAGGCATGGAGATGTGATAAAAGATGTTGCTGCAACTCAAATGGAGAATTACTTAGGATGGGGATCATTAACTTCCACACAGAGGAGATAGCCTAAGCTGTGTGAATTGAATAGGCCACATGCAAGCTAATGAAATTCCCAAATCACCATCATTTCTGATGTCAACTGCAAATTCCAGGGTTCTCAAGATCACATTCAGGTTTAATAACTCCCTAGAAGGACTCACAGAACTCAGCAAAGCCATTATTCCCATGGTTACAGTTTATTACAGCAAAGGATGGATTTAAACAATATAATGGAAGTATAGTGAAAGGTCCATGAAGGTTCTATGCATGAGCTCCCAGTTATCCTTTTCTAGTGGAATCTTGAAGATAGCACTAACTTTTACCAGCAATAATGTGTGACAGTACTTAATGGGGTATTACCAACCAGGGAAGCTTACTTGAGCATTGGTGCCCAGAGATTTTACTGGGGCTTGGCCAGGTAGACATGTCTGACCACCCACATGGTTGACCTTAGTCTTCAGCTCTTCCTGACATCAGTCTGACATCATGTGTGTCAAGGCTTCCCAACCATAAATTACATTAACACAGACTGATAGGCCCAATGTTCTCAAATAAATAAAAACAATCTTATTAGGCAGGCTATTTCAGGGGTATAGAGGTTACTTCCCAGAATCTGAGGGCAAAGGCCAAACCTCTTTTTGGGCAAGGTCAATCTCTTTTTGTACATCAGAAAACTGAAAATCCACACTTATTTCCTTCAGAGGAAGTCTGACATAAAGCATCTCTCATTGGACCAGCAGTCATATCCATTGAGCTCTGCCAGATATCAGTCCTGGCTACACATTGGGCTTATTTAGGATTGTTGATGTTTAAGAGTGAATCCTCTGATATAAGAGATTATGATTTAATTTGTCTGTGGCAAATCTAGAATTGGAATGTTTTTAAAGTTCTCCAGGTGATTCCAATTTGTCAATCAATTCAAATCCAAATTCAAATCCAATTTTATCTTGACCAGGAACCACCCACTCCATGAAGTAGCTGGGAGAATTCTGCCTGGTATAGACACACTTAGGAGCATGATTCTCTCTGTTGGGGTGTCAGAATAAAAGAAAAAAAATTGCCTCTTGCAGTGGGTATAGATAAAGATGCAGTCTTAGGAAAAGAAGCATAAATCAGAGATGCTGAGTCAGGAGAATGGTTTTCTACCAGAGCTGCTGATATACAAAGACAAATGCCAGTTCTCATTAGGCCATACTCTACTACTGCAAACTGGTTTTCTATATGTTTCTTTATCCTTTGAGGGGTCATTTACTATCAGAAGTTATCTGTGTTTGTGCTGTGCAATTTGAATAAGTTTACCTAACACTCAGGCTGTTGCCCCTTACTTCCTGGGCAGGTTAGTTATGCCTTTAAGCCCCAGCTATCTCACTGGTAGATTGGAGATAACAATAGATATCCCATAGGTATTGTAGGATTAAATAATCAAAACTTTATTCTAGTCACTGTGCCAAATTGCTTAATTTAATACATAAATTAACTTATTTACTTTTTGTAACAGCCTTATGAAATAAGTACCAAATTACTTTTATTTGATAGCTGAGAAACTAGGACTTATAAAATTAAATAATTTGTTTAATATTGTTCATGGCTTATTTCATTAGTAATTCTGCCAATAAAACTTATTTACTGGGATAAATATACTTTATTAATAAAGAAGTTACTTATTTAGCATCTGATGATATATGGTTTTGCATTGCTTTTAAATTTTTCCAAGTGTAGTTCCCCCCCCCCCTCCAGTGGCTGCACCTGCAGCATATAGACATTTCTGGGCCAGGGACTAAATCTGAGTTGCAGCTGCGGCATCACCAGATCCTTTAACCCACTGTGCTAGGCTAGGGATTGAAATCACACCTCTGAAGTGACCTGAGCTGCTATAGTCAAATTCTTAACTTACTGCACCACAGCAGGAACACCCCAAGTGTTGTAGTTTTATATTTCCAATAAGATATAATATGTAAGTAATTAGCTCTTATATTTTGTTTGTATCCCTTATTGCTCTTGGAGCAGGAGGAGAGCTAATCCTGTCATACTAAAGAGAACCAAATTGATACCTGGGGAAGTCAAATCTTGAAGTTACTTCTCAAAGTGGAAGTAGAACCTCAATCTACTGGCTTTTATTCAGGAGGCTTTCACTGGACCCCAACTCCTGTAGAAACAGAAAAAAAAAATTATGTAATAACTTCACACATTCTCAGATCATCTGCCAGAGCTGCATGGCTTTAGAAATAGTGAAAATGGTATGATTTCAAATTCAACTACAAATGAATTTTCAGGAAAATAGAGTATTCTACTTAATCGTATATTCTGGTTAATGAAGACTTTCTTTATATGTCATATAGGAATTGTCTCTTTTTAAAATCCTATTATATTAAAACTACATAAGACATATTGTACCTTATGCTCAATGATTCATAAAACAGTTTCTTGCTATGATTTAGGATCATAATAGCATCACTTCAGGTGAAACTGAATAGAAAAACTAAATTGTTTTAAAAATTTAGTAATAAAGTGGTAACTATAAAAACAGCAAAGAAAATATTTCCATATAATAACCCTGCAAAAATGAAAAGTTCAATCATTCAGGAAGACATAAAATTGCAAATTAGAGAGTTTCTATGGTCATTATTTTAGATACTTTTGCATATATTATGCACTCTTTCACAACAGGTCTATGAAATAGGTTTTATATTCATTTTACAGATAAAGAAAATGAACCTCAGACAATTTAAGTCAGAGGTTTCCAAACTTTTTCAGTTCATGATATCCTTGTGTCTCAGTAATTTTTCATGGCACCACTCTGCCAAAAGGCATATTTAAAAGTTTCCTAAAAGTTGTTAGTTGCAATAATCAATACTTAGGTTCTAACAACTTAGTACCCATCTGAAAATACAACATATATAAATTAAAATCAAAATTAGTATTTTTACTTCGTTCTTAAATATCCGCAATTACTAATAGGATGTGTGTGCCTGTTGGACACTGCACAATTTCACAAACTGCATAGATAGGACAACATCACCCTTACTTCCTGTTCTACATTGACTTTCAAGTGATACTTTTTTTTTTTTTTCTCTTTAGGGCCACTCTAGCAGCATATGGAGGTTTCCAGGGTAGGGGTCTAATCAGAAATACAGCTGCCTGCTTACACCACAGTCACAGCAACATCAGATCTGAACCATGCCTGCGACCTATACCACAGCTCACGGCAATGCCAGATCCTTAACCCACTGAGCAAGGCCAGGGATCTAACCCGCAACCTCATGGTTCCTAGTCAGATTCGTTTCCACTGCACCACAACGGAAACTCTGATACTTTTTTAATTACACCAATTTTTGAAAATCCAACTTTGCAAAGAAATGACGTCATTGAAAGGAATGTGGTATGATCTGACATTGATGCTGTGAAATAGCTTGAACTAGTAATTTGCACTATATTGAAAATAATGTTGAGTATCATTGTGTCTCCTTTGAAAAATTAAATCTACCTCATGGTGTCTCAGGGAATTATCTCATTACACAGTTTGGGAATCTCAGGGCTAAGTAATTTTTCAAAATAACAACAATCTATAGAAAGTTATTTCAATCTGTAAAATTCCTTGTTTGTGATATGTTTCTGTCTTTAATCCCTGCGAAATTGATGTCTCTAAGCAACCTAATAACACACAATGCACAAGGACTAAATTGTTAAATATTACCTATGTTGAGAATGCAGAATTTCTATAAGTAAGATTGGCAGAATAATTTATAGCTTGTTCTGAACACTAAAATACTGTACCTATCTATCTTGAGTGAAATTAGAACTGGGCTGAAGTCCTTTGTGAAGCAAATTATATTTTAGTTAACTCTTTGTCATCTCATTGCAAGCTATTTGTTTGATACAGTTCACTGTTGAGGTTGAGACCATCAGCAGGGTACAGAAAGTGTCTGAGCAGCAGGCCTAGTCATTCTTTTTTTTTTTTTTTTTTTTTAATGAGGGACCCTTGTATTTTTTTTTTTTTTTTTGTCTTTTGTTGTTGTTGTTGTTGTTGCTATTTCTTGGGCCGCTCCCGAGGCATATGGAGGTTCCCAGGCTAGGGGTTGAATCGGAGCTGTAGCCACCGGCCTATGCCAGAGCCACAGCAACACGGGATCCGAGCCGTGTCTGCAACCTACACCACAGCTCATGGCAACGCCGGATCGTTAACTCACTGAGCAAGGGCAGGGACCGAACCCGCAACCTCATGGTTGCTAGTCGGATTCGTTAACCACTGCGCCACGACGGGAACTCCCCTAGTCATTCTTGTTTTCAGTAAATTTGTGGTTTGGCCAAACATCCCAATTCATTTATATTTAACTTTGTTACCTGAGGTCAATGATCAGTTTCAAATATTATAATTCTTAATATTTACTTATTTTTTATTTTGCAATTCTTTTGCTTTCAAATAGACCTGATTATTTTTTCTCATTCTTTCTCAATATATATTTCATGACAGTGTAAATTGTTTAATTAAAAAATAATTACTAAGTGGAGTTCCCATTGTGGCTCAGTGGTTAATGAATCTGACTAGGAACCATGAGGTTGCAGCTTTGACCCCTGGCCTTGCTGAGTGGGTTAAGGATCCAGTGTCGCTGCGAGCTGTGGTGTAGGTTGCAGACACAGCTTGGATCCTGGGTTGCTGTGGCTGTGGTGTAGGCTGGCAGCTACAGCTCCGATTAGACCCCTAGTCTGGGAACCTCCATATGCCGCAGGGGCAGCCCTAGAAAAGACAAAAAAAAAAAAAAAGAAAAAAAAGGAAAAAAAATTACTAAGGGAAGCTGTAAAATCACCATATTTGGAAACCTTTAACAGATTTTCTTGGGTTATTTTAGGCCATAGGTTAAGGCAGAAGGATAAATTTATAAAATTTTCAGAGTCTACTCATCTTAGGGTCTAGAATATAATGCTGTATCAAGCAAAATGAAAGACGAATTTAAATTTAAATTTACTGACTGTTGATACTGATTGAGAAGACTATATCAATGAAAAGTTTAGCAAAAAGGGAATACTGTGCCTTGGGATTACTTTATGTTGAATCTGTCTTTTGGAATATATATTTAGATATATTTTTGGGGGGAGTGTTTCTTTTCTTTGAAATTGCTTTTATCCAGTGATCTCTCAAGGATTATTTTCCTTGTTTTTCTTCACTTCTAGCCCTCTCCCCTACCCCTGCACACACAGCTGCATTGTAGGTGATAAATAGTTTGGAATTCTGTGTGGTTTAGCTGCTGAGTAATTCTTTGTTATGTAGCATCTCAAAATGGCAGCACATAGAAGTAGAAGTGGGATAAGTTAATTACTAGAGGTCCAGGGAGACACAAAGGAAACTGGGCATTGTAAGGGTAGAACCTAGATTCACTGATTGAATGTTGGATGTGTCCAGGAGGGATGAGTGAGGAGAAGGAGGGGTATAGATAACAAGGTCATCCCTAAAGGCTCAGATGACCACAGAGATTCTGCTTTTCACTTAAGCCTTTCTTTGGACAATATGGTATGTCTATTTGTAATTTTTTGAGGAATATTCATACTGTTTTCCATAGTGGCTGTACTGATTTACAGACCTACCAACAGTGTACTAGGGTTTTCTTCACATCCTGGCCAACACGTTATTTTTTGTCTTTTTGATGGTGGCCATTCTGATTGGTGTGAGGTGATATCTCATTGTGGTTTAATTTGTATTTCCCTGGTGATTAGTAATGTGCCTATTGGCCATCTGTATGTCTTCTTTGGAAAAACAACTATTCAGATCCTCTGCCCACTTTTAAATCAGATTGTTTGCTTTTTGCTATTGAGTTGTGAGAGTTCTTTATATGTTTGGGATATTAACCAGAGGTATTATTTGCACATATCCTCTCCATTCAGTTGGTTGCCTTTTCATTTTATTGATGGTATCCTTCACTGTGCAAAAGCTTCTAAGTTTGATCAGGTCCAATTTATTTATTTTTGCTTTTGTTTCCCCTGTCTGAAGAGACAGATCCAAAAAAATATTTCTAAGACTGATGTCAAGTGGAAAACTATTTTTTTCTTCTAGTCTTATGGTTTCCAGTCTTATATCTCAGTTGCTAATCCATTTTGAGTTTATTTTTGTCTATGATATGAGAATATGTTCTAATTTCATTTTTTACATGCAGCTGTCCAGTTTTCCCAACATCACTTTTGAAGAGGTTGTCTTTTCCCCACTGTCTATTCTTGCCTCCTTTGTTGTAGATTCATACAGCAATTCCATGCCTGGGTATTTATCAGAAGAAAATGAAAACAATAATTTGAAAATATATCCACCCCAGTGTTCATGGCAGCATTATTTACAATAGCCAAAATAAGGAAGCAAATGTAAGTGTCCATCAACAGATGAATGGATAAAGAAGATGTGGTAGTGTGGTATATATAGTGGAATATTACTTAGCCATAAAAAAGAATAAAATCTTGCTATTTGCAACATAGGATGGACCTGGAGGGTATTATACTTGATGAAATAAGTCATATAAGGACCAGTGCTGTGTGTTGTCACTTATACGTGGACTCTAAAAAACAAGACAAAGAAAAAGTATAACAAAACAGAAACACACTCATGGATACAGAAAAATGACTGATGGTTACCAGAGGGAAAGAAGTGGGGTAGGGGCAAAATGGGTGAGGGGGATTAAGAGGTACAAACTACTTGGTTACAGGGAAGTAATATATAGCACAGGAATACAGCAAATATTTTATAGTGACTTTATATGGAACATAATCTATAAAATTATCAAAAAGTCAACTATACTTCAATCACAAGAAAAGACTTTACTTGGAGACTTTTTCAAAGGCATATGCATCTTTTTTTTTTTTTTTTTTTTTTTGCTTTTTAAGGCCACACCATGGCATATGGAGGTTCCCAGGCTAGGGGTCCAATCAGAGCTACAGCTGCCAGCCTACACCACAACCACAGCAACACAGAATCTGAGCTGTGTCTGAGACCTACACCACAGATCTTGGCAATGCCAGATCCTTAGCCCACTGAGAGAGGCCAGGGATCGAATCCTCAACCTCACGGTTCCTAGTCAGATTCATTTCCGCTGAGCCACGATGGGAACTTTCAAAGGCATATATATGTTTAGACGACAAGTAAGTAGTCCAATAAAACAGAAACCCATGACACCTTTGGCACTAAAGTTGCATTTGCTTTCCTTGCTTCTCGTACATGAAATGCTTTGTAACAAATTTTATATATTTAATTGTCTTAGTGTTTATAGCAATAATAGCTGATATTGTTAATAAGAAACATTTAGCACACAATTAACACACAATTGTTAATTGTGTCTTTTCCTTATGTTATTTGTTTTTAAGATATTTTATTTTACTTCCGCTTTTCAATTTATCTTCTTGTTCTTTTTTTTAAAAAATAAGAATTTTATAACTTTCTTATAATATATCCAACACTGTACTGAGATGTTTTATCTAACACTATTAAATTTTGAGATGTCGGTTTTGTCTTACATTTTAAAAAATTAAGAAAATCATTTTTAGAAAAGTTTTATTCACAGCATAATTGAAGCAAAGGTACAGAGATTTCCTGTATAGATAGCCCTTGTGTCTACACATGCACAGCCTCTCATTATCAACATCATTCATCAGAATGGCACTTTTTTTTTTTTGCCACAGATGAACCTACACTGACATATCATAATCACTCAAAGTCCATAGTTTACATTAGGGTTTACTCTTGGTGCTATACATGCTATGGGTCTTGAAATGACATGTATTTGTCATTATATAATATAGACATTATACCTCAAAGCTCTTCAACTAAGATCAGGAACAAAGCAAGGATGTCCCCTCTTACCACTCTTTTTTTTAAACATTGTACTGGAAGTCCTTTCTAATGCAAGTCAGAGAAGAACTAAATAATTGAAGAAATATTCCATGTTCATACAGAGAAAGAATCAGTATTGTCAAGATACAGTTCTTCCCAAGTTGATGTACAGATCCAATGCAATTCCAATCAAAATCCCAACAGATTAATTTGTGGATATTAACAAACTAACTGCAAAGTTTATATCAAGAGGCAATAGATCTAGAATAGGCAACAAAATATTGATGAAGAACAAAATTAGAGGCCAATGCTATGCAAAATCAAGACTTATTTGGAGTTCCCGTCATGGCACAGTGGTTAACGAATCCGACTAGGAACCATGACATTGCAGGTTCGATCCCTGGCCTTGCTCAGTGGGTTAAGGATCCAGCATTGCTGTGAGCTGGGGTGTAGGTCGCAGATGCGGCTCAGATCCCACGTTGCTGTGGCTCTGGCATAGTCCAGCAGCTACAGTTCCGATTAGACCCCTAGCCTGGGAATCTCCATATGCTGCAGGAGCGGCCCTAGAAAAAGGCAAAAAGACAAAAAAAAAAAAAGACTTATTCAAAGTGACAGTAATTAAGACATTGTGGTATTTGTGAAATAATAGATAAATAGATCAAAGGAACATAATACAGAACCTAGAAATAGACTCCATAAATGTGATTAACTGATTTTTTGCAAAGGACCAAGGACCATACAATGGAGCAAAAATAGTCTCTTCAACAAATCTAAAATATATGAAGAATTTTTAAAACTTAATAGGAAAGTAATCATATTCAAAAATGGGCCAAAGACCTTAACAGAAACTTCATCAAAGAGGTAGAGAGAGCAAAGCATATGAAAGATGCTCTGCATCATGGGTCATTACAGAACCACTAATTAAAACAACAATTAGATACCACTACCTACCTGATAGAATGGCTAAAATCTGGAACACTGACAGCAATAAGTGCTGATGAAGATGTGGAGCTACAAGAACTCCCATACATTGCTGATAAAAATATAAAATAGTAAAACCACTTTGGAAGGCAGTTTTGTTCTTTCTTACAAAACTAAACATACTATTGTCATACAATCCAGCAATTGCACTCTTTGATATTTACCCAAAGGAGTTGTAAATGTATGTCCACAAAAAACCTGCAGATGGATATTTACAGCAGCTTTATTCATAACTGCCAACACTTGTAGGCAACCCCAAAACTCCTTCAGCAGGTGAACAGATTAAAAAAAAAAAACTATGGTATCTATATAATGGAATATTATTCAGAGCAAAAAATAAACGAAATATTCAGCCATGAAAAGACATGGAGAAACCATAAATGCATATTACTAAGTAAAAGAAGCCAACTAGGACACACACTGTATGATTCCAACTCTGCCATTCTGGAAAAGGAAAAATGATGGATATAGTAAAAAGACCAGTGGTTTAAATCAGGATCAAGGGTTGAGGTGAGAGATGGAGACATAAGCGACACACAGAATATTTTTAGGGCAGTGAAAATACTCTGTATGAGATAATAATGATTGATATACGTGAATATACATTTGTTCAGGCCCACACCAAGAGTGAATTGTAAACTGTGATTTTGGGGTGATTATGATGGGTCAGTGTACATTCATCTGCTGTGACAAATGTAACACTCTGGTGGGACATGTTGAAAATGTGGGAAGCTATGCATGTATGGGGGCAAGTGGTATATGAGAAATCCCTATACCTTCCTCTTAATTTTGCTGAGACTTAGAACTGCTCAAAAAAATACAGAAAAAAAACTTGGTTTTTTTAAAACAACTTCTCTCATTATCTTTTCCCCCTTAACTTTCTTTTGTGTTCTCCGTATTCTTGGACTGAGAAAATTATTACTTTTATCATTTAAACGATTCTTCATAAAAAGTGATTTTTTTTCTTTTCCCTAAATATCACTCTATCTTCTGTAGTAATGATTGACATGTTTAAAATAAAGATCATTCAGTTGGTATTCTGGGAAATTCTTAAAAATTAGCAAATTTCCCCTTGAAATTTCTTGTGTAATGTCTTAAGTTTGCTATTGCTAATTCAGTAATGGTTTAAAAAAATAATACTTTGAAATAATTAGACTGGTTATCTAGATACTGCTACATGCAAGTGGGATATCTATTTTAAGCACAGGCAAAAGTTAACCAAAATTATTCCAAATAAAAAATTAAGGTATAATTATTTCTTATAATATTTAATTAGAATTAGTTTCAAAATGAATTTTAAATTCTTATTTTGTAGTATTCTTGCAATTTTTCCATAATTTATAGTTTAGGAACATTCTATAAATTTAGTTTTCCTAAAAATTACACTTGTTATTTTATTTTTAAAAATGTAGTTTCTGAAGTTCCCATTGTGGCTCAGCAGAAACAAATGTGACTAGGAACCATGAGGTTGTGGGTTCGAACCCTGGCCTTGCTCAGTGGATTAAGGATCCGGTGTTGCCATGAGCTGTGGTGTAGGTCACAGATGCAGCTCGGATCTGGCATTGATGTGGCTGTGGTATAGGCCAGCAGCTATAGCTCCGACTGTACCCCTAGCCTGGGAACCTCTGTATGCCACAGGTGCAGCCCTAAAAATCAAAAATAAAAATAAAAAAATGTAGTTTATTTTATAAAACACCTATTTTATAAAAGTGGGTTACTCTTAACTCAATGAGGAATTACTGGTTTGAGATATTTCAGAGTGAAACAGGAAGGCAGACATCACTCTTGAAGGAGAGTAAATTGCTGCAGTTTTAAATACTATAAATACTCTGATTCTTTCTTGTTATGGGATTAACATTTTTGGATGAAGTTTCTTATTGGCATAAGTTTTGTCTTTAAAAATGAACTTAAGGCCACATCTGGTTGAACAAAATAAACCTTTAGTGACTCATTTGATGTAGACAAATTACTTTCTATTTTACTATCCTCAGAGTCTGCATTTTACTGGAATACCTTACCTGTACTCTGCACCTGTTAATAATCTTTAACTCACCCCTCTTTTTTCATGGCTTTCTGATAACCAGTATGGTCATAGTTATTAGCATTTTCATGGAGTGAATACTGGCAAACTCAATGATAAATTCCTCAAAAACTACTTACTGACAGGAAATGTGAGAGAACTTCTAGAAGCAAGAAAAGACATTACACCTCATGATCTTATTCTTTCTATGGATTTGGCTTATCTTTAGTTCCTGATCAAGGTGCCTTTCAAATTAATGTCAAAGATGAGTAGACAGAATATTTCAATCTGCTCCATCACAGCATTTTATTTTTTCAGTACAATCCAAGTGTCAATTCTTTAGATGCTCAGTAAATCTACTGGGTTCTTGTACTCTTAGATTTGATGTAATTGGCTTCAACTTCCAAACCAGTGTCCCTTTTTACATCTTCAGTTTCTTGATAGTCAGTTACAATGGGCTTGAGTTTCTGATGCTGTTTTATCCTCCTTGTCTTTTGGACCATTTATCTTCTGCCTATATTAATTCTTTTCCCATACCATATTTTCCCATTATTCTATTTCTAAATTACCAACTTTGCCCAATTTTTTTCTGCTTCCAAATTGCCATCAACATGGTCTGAGTTTCTAAAAAAAGTTACTGAATATTTGGGACCAAAAAAAGTTTACATCACAAGACAGCATACCACTTAAAATCAGATAATAGATATTGCTCCATAACAAACCACCTCAAAACTGTAAGCTAATGATAATTTTATTATTGCTTCTGAGTCTGTGGGTTGATTCCGTAATTCTACAGCTATCTGAGGAATGACTGATCTAGAATTGTTTCTTCCATATGTTGGGCAGTGGTGTTGGCTACTGAGCTGGGGCAGTAGGGATGACTGGGCCATGGGTCTTTTATCATCCAGTGGACTAACCTTGTCTTTTAACATGGTAGCAGCAACAGAATTTTGAAGAGTAGCAAGAGACGAGTCTTTAATAAACAAGTACTTTTTAAATCTCTGCTTATGTCAGGTTTGCCACTGACCAAAGCAAGGCCCAAGGCAAAGCCCAGAATCAGTGTGGGAGGTAAATACTCAAGGACAAGGATATGAGAAGGAGGACTATTAAGCCACTTTATAAACAATCTGCCAAACATTGTTAAACTTTTTTTCTATCTATTTACGTTCTTTTTGGCCATATTTTCTTATAAGGCACACATATCCCACTGCATTGCTGCATCCCATAGATTTTGGATTGTTATGTTTCCGTTTTCATTTGTTTCCAGGTATTTTTTAATTTCCTCTTTGATTTCTTCAGTAACTCTTTGGTTGTTTAGTAGCATACTGTTTAGCCTCTACATGTTTGTGGGGTTTTTTTGGTTTGTTTTTTTTTTGTTTTTTTGTAATTGATTTATAGTCTCAACAGTATGGTTGGAAAAGAGGGTTGATATGATTTGAATCTTCTTAAATATGCTGAGAACATGCTTTGCAGCCTAGCATATGATTTTTCCTGGAGCATGTTTCCATGTGCATTTGAAAAGAATCTGTATTCTGCTGCTTTTGGATGGAGTGTTCTATATATACATGCCTATTAAGTCAATCTAGTCTACTGTGTCTTTAAGGCCAGTGTTTTCTTATTGATTTTCTGTCTGGATAATCTGTCCATTGATGTAAGCAGTGTGTTAAAAGTCCCCTACTTTTATTGTGTTACTATCAATTTCTCACTCTATGTAATACTTGCTTTATGTATTTAGGTTCTCATATGTTGGGTGCAAATATTTACAATTGCTACATCTTCTTCTTGGATTTGCCCCTTGATCATTGTGTAATTTCCTTGTCTCGTTAAAATTTTTGTTTTAAAGTGCATTTTTTTCTGATATAAATATTGCCACTCTGGCTTTTGTTTTATTTCCATTTGTATGAAATACCTTTTTTCATCTTCTCACTTCCAGTCTCTGCATATCTTTAGATCTAAAATGAGTCTTTCATAGCCAGCATTTACACAGGTTTTGTTTTTTTAATCCATTCAGTGACTCTATGTCTTTTTATTGGAACATTTAGTACATTCATATTGAAAGAGTAATTATTGATAAGTATGTACTGATGGCTATTTTGACAGTTGTTTCTGGGTTTTGTAGCTCTGTTTTCTTCCTTTCTTCTTCTTTTGCTCTGTGATTTGATGACTGTATTTAGTGTTGTGTTTGAATTCCTTTCCATTTTTTTGTGTGTATCTGCTACAGATTTTTCATTTGTGGTTACCATGAGGCTTATATACAGCTAGCTAGCTATTTAGCTAGCTAGCTATCGATCATCTATCTCTATCTATCTATCATTATCTATCTATGATTATAGATAGCAAGTGCTGATCTCTTAAGTTCAAACACATTTTAAAAACCCTGCATTTTTACTTGTCCCTGAAGTGTTTAGTTTTTGACATGACATTTTTTATTCTTTTGTTTTGTGTATCCCTTAACTACTTGTTGTGGATATAGATGATTTTAATACTAACAATTTGTCTTATAAATTTCCAACTAGTTTTATAAGTGGTTGATCCAATAACTTTATATATTTGCCTTTACCAATGAGATTTTTCCTTTCATAGTTTTCATATTTTTAGTTGTAGATTTTTCTTTTTCACTTAGAGAAGTTCCTTGATATTTCTTGTAAAGCTGGTTTGGTTGTGCTAACCTCTTTAACTTTTGCTAGTCTGTAAAACTTTAGATTTCCCCTTCAAATCTGAATGAAAACCTTGCTGTGTTCGTATTCATGATTGTAGATTTTTCTTTTTTATCACTATGACTTATAATACCACTCCCTTCTGACTGATAGAGTTTCTGCTGAAAAATCAGCTGATAGCTTTATAGGATTTCCCTTGTATATAACTTGTTGCTTTTCCCATTTTTTTTTAATATTCTCTCTTTATTTTAATTTTTGTCATTTTAATTATAGTATGTCTTTGTGAGGTCCTTTCTGGGTTGATCCTGTTTGGGAATGTTTGTGTTTCCTAGACCTGGATACCTATTTCCTTTCCAAGGTTAGGAAAAGTTTCAGCTATTACATGGTCAAATGTATTTTTTGCCCTCTTTCTCTCTTCTCCTTCTGGGACCCTTATGATGCAAATGTTAATAAGCTTGATTTTGTCTCAGAGGTCCCTTAAACCGTTTTCATTTCTAAAATTCTTTTTCTTTTTTCTGTTCATCTTGAGTGATTTCCACTACTTTCAGTTCGCTTATCCCTCACGCTGTATCATCATCATCACACTGTTGATTCTTTCTAGTGTATTTTTTATTTCAGTTATTGTGTTCTTCAGCTCTATTTGTTTTTTTCTTTATGTATTCTATTTATTTGATAAAAACTGCTAACTTCTTACTGTGTTCATTCTTCTTCCAAGTTCTTCAAGTGTCTTTATGATTACTGCCTTGAACGCTTTATTGGGTAGATTGCTTATTTTCATTTCACTTAATTCTTCTTCTTGGGTTTTATCTTGTTCCTTAATTTGGACCATATACTGCTGCCCCTTATTTTGCCTAAACTACTGTTTTTATTTCCATGTATTTGGTAGGTTGGTTACATTTCCTGATCTTTCAAAAGTGACCTTGTATAAGAAGTATCCCAGGGGTTCTTTCTCTCTTCTGGTCACCAGAGCAAGTTCCTTCAGTGGTACCCTCTATGTGGGTTTTGTAGGTCCTTCTGTTGTGGTGAGATAACTACTTTGGCATTCCAGGTGTTGCTGGTCCCTGGTCTGGTTGGTTGCCAGGCCCTCCCTTGTGTGGAAACTGCCAGTCACTGGTGGCAGGACTGGGTCCTTGAAGGGTTGGTTGTGTGGTCAGGAGAGTCCAGGTCTTAGTGCCAGCACACTGGTAGGCAGAGTTGGGTCATGAGGCAGCTGGATATGGATCCCCAGGTGGAGTTATGGCAAGAGCTAGGCCCACTGGTACATGAAATCAGGTCAGTCTTGAAGTGGCTGGCTGTGAAACTTGGTGTCCTAGAGCTAGTGTTGATGTGATGATGGGTGGGATCATGACCTGGGGGGGTGCCAGGGCTGATGTCAGACTGTTGTGCTGATTCCTGACATGACTGGTGTCAGGGTCCAGATTATCCCAGAGCTGGTGGTGGCTTGCTGGTGGTGGGCCTAGATCTCAAGACAGCTGCCTGAGGGGCCCAGTGTGTCCTGGGATGGTAGTGGCCTCCTGGTGGCCATGTTTAGGCCCAGGGTTCCTAGGCTTGTACCCAATCAGCAGTGGGTGAAGTCAGGTCCTGGAATTAATGCTGACAGACCGAAGGCTGGAACCATGTCCTCGGGTCTCTGGTTGTGGGAGCCTGGGGGAGTCCAGAGTTGGTGTCAGCACATTGGTGGGTATAGCTGGAGTCTATTGGGTTCCCAGGGCTAGTGCCAGGCCACTGGTGGATAAGGCTGTGTACTGAGCCCTCTGGTGGGCAGGGCTGGGTCTCAGGGTAGCTGGGAGCTCATGGAGGTGGCCTATTAGTGAGTAAGGCTATGTTTCCACCCAGTTAGCTTCTAGGCCTAAGGCATCCCAGGTCTGGTGCTGACCACCTGGTGGATGGGGCCAATTTCTAGCACTAATAAGCTAAACAGAGGATTCCAAAATGGCACTTGCCAGCACTAGTATCCTTGTGGTGGAATAAGTGCCTCCAAATGGCTGTTTCCACTCTTTATGTCCCCAGAGTGAGTCCCTGTTTCCTTCTGCCTCTCCTAGAGACTCTCCAAGATCAGGAAGTGGGTCTGACCCAGACTCCACTCAAATCACTGCTTCTGCCCTACTCTCAAAGTGTGTGAGATTTTGTATTCGCACTTTAAGAGTGGAGTCTCTATTTCCCACAGTCCTCTGGCTTTCCCCAAATTAAGCCCCACTTGTCTTCAAAGCCAAATGTTCTGGGGGATTGTCTTCCAAGCGTAGGACCCCTGATGGGCTGGGGAGCCTAATGCTGGACTCATATCTCTTACTCCTTGAGGAGAACCTCTGCATTTGAATTTTCCACCTGTATGGCTCTTGACTATACCATGTCTTTGCTCCTCCTACCCACCTTGTTGTGGTTCCTTCTTTATATTTTTAGTTGTAGAAGGTCTTTTCTGCCAGCCTTCAGGTCATTCTCATTTATAATTGCTCTATAAATAGTGGTAATTTTGTTGTGCTTTTGGAATGATGTGAGCTCAGAGTCTTCCTACTCTGCCACTTGGCCACTCCCTCACTTCAGCTATTTTTAGTTTTTTCTATGTTATCTAAATCAAACATACGAAGGCCCAATTTTTGTAAACACACCTACTGAAGAGGTATGTATGTAAGTAAAATAGCTCTCTCTGTGACAGAAATTCAGTATACAACTCAATATTTTTCCTTACAGTTACACAAACATGAAGATGAGAAAATGTGAATTCTCACAAAATAGTAATAATACTCTTATGTATTCAATATATAAATAAGGTTTTGGATTTATAAACCACTTCTTTTTTTTTTTTTTTGTCTTTTAGTCTTTTCTAGGGCTACACCCACAGCACATGGAGGTTCCCAGGCTTGGGGTCTAATTGGAGCTGTAGCCACTGGCCTACACCAGAGCCACAGCAATTTGGGATCTGAGCCACGTCTAAGACCCATACCACAACTCACGGCAACGCTGGATCCTTAGCCCACTGAGTGATGCCAGGGATCGAACCCACAACCTCATGGTTCCTATTTGGATTCATTAACCACTGTGCCACGACAGGAACTCCTATAAACCACTTCTGATAGTTTTGGGGCCTCTCGATGGGGCCTTTATTGTTGAAAATTTTATAGCACATTTGGAAAAAACTTTGTGCAACTGTACCAGAAAATGAATATTCCAAGACAGACTGGTACAAAAGAAAACTGTGCTAATGCTAACAGAAGGAATCATGAACATTTTGAAACAGAGTTTTAAAAAAAATAAATTTGTGTGAAAGTACCCAATTTTATTTTAAAAACCTAAAATAACTTTGCTGCAGTTTTCCAATCTAATTATGAGTGACAGCAACTTTAAAACTTGAAACATTTTACCAAATGACTTTATTCCTGGTAGTGAAGTACCTAGAGCAGGATCTAAGGGACCTAATGCTGAGGTAGCAACCTGATGATCTGGGTGTTGAATATGTGATTTTATTTTATGATTCCTATAAAGGGAGTAGATTTTAGTGCTCTGGTATATGTGTCCAGCAAAATTATAACACATATTTGGATCAATAACAGGCATAACTGAATCTCTCTGATGTCTACCTCCCTGGGATATATGCTTAAGTAGGGTGAGCTGATAAAATATAGGATATTTAGTTAAATTTGAATTTCAGATAAACAACAAATAATTTTTTTAGTATAAATATGTCCTAAATATTTATATCTTGGCAAATAGCTATCTATGCTTAAAATTAGTGATCTGAAATGCAAATTTAATGGAGAATTCTATATTTCTATGCTATTTCCGGCATCCCTGTCGACTTAGAACAATATAAAGTTTAAGAGTCAGGATATATACATAAAAAGTACTAACACAAGGAAATGCATTGTGGTGGGTTTTTTTTTCTATTTACTTTATTTTATTATTATTATTAAAGTATAGTTGATTTACAAGGTTTCATTTCCTGGTGCTGCACAGTAGGATCCCATTGCCCATCCATTCCAAATATAACAGTTCACATCCACCCCCCCCGCCCCAATGAGCATCCATCCCACTCCCTCTCCTTTACCCCTTGGGAGCCCCAAGTCTGCTCTTCTTGGCCATGATTTGTTTATGGTTTTTGTTATTTTTAGATAGGATCATCTATATGTTCCATATTTTAGATTCCACAAATAGGCGATATTATATGGTATTTGTCTTTTTCTTTCTGGCTTACTTCACTTAGTACAAGGATCTCTAGAGCCATCCACATTGCTGCAAATGGCATTAGTTTGTATTTTTTAATGGATGAGTAATATTTCATTGTATGCATATACCTCATTTTCTTTTCTGTCTTTTTTTTTTTTATTTGTCATTTCAGGGCCGTACTCACGGCATAAGGAAGTTCCCAGGCTAGGGGTCCAATCAAAGCTGTAGCCACTGGCCTATGCCACAGCCACAGCCATGCGGGATCTGAGCTGCGTCTGTGACCTACACCACAGCTCAAGGCAATGCTGGATCCTTAACCCACTGAGCAAGGCCAAGACCTGAGTCCTCATGGATACCAGTCATATTTATTTCCGCTGAGCCATGACGGGAAATCCTTTTTGTTGTTGTTGTTGTTTTTAGCTTTGGTACCTTATATCCTTAATCCATTCCTCTGTCGATGGACATTTAGGTGTTTCCATGTCTTGGCTATTGAGAATACTGCTGCCATGAACATATGGGTGCATGTAACTTTTTCACTGAAAGTTTTGTCTGGATATATGCCCAGCAACGGAATTGCTGGATCATGTGGTAGCTCTATATTTAATTTCCTGAGGTAACTCCATACTGTTTTCCATAGTGGTTGTACCAATTTACATTCCCACCAACAGTGGAAGAGGGTACGTTTTTCTCCACACCCTCTCCAGCACTTGTTATTTGTTGACTTGTTTAATGGCCATTCTGACTGGTGTGAGGTGGTACTTCATTGTAGTTTTGATTTGCATTTCTCTAATAATTAGTGAAATTGAACATTTCTTCATATGTCTGTTGGGCATCCATATGATTTCTTTGGAGAAATGTTTGTCTAGGTCTTCTGCCAATTTTTCAATTGGGTTGTTTGTTTTTTGTTGTTGAGTTGCATGTATTGTCTTATATTTTGGAGATTAGGCCTTTGACTGTTGAATCACTGGCAAAGATTTTCTCCCTTTATGTGGGTTGTCTTTTCATTTTTTAAATGGTTTCCCTTGCTGTGCAAAAGCTTTTAAGTTTGATTAGGTCTCACTGGTTTACTTGTGTCTTCATTGTCATTATTCTAGGATCAAATAAGATGTTGCTGTGATTTATGTCAAAGAGCATTCTGCCTATATTTACACTGTGGTGGTTTAAATGTGTGTATCTATAAATTCTTTGGCACTCTTTCATTGAGAAGTGGAGATTATGTCCATTTCTTCGAATCTGATTTGAGTTTAGAGATTTTCTAGTAATTAGTAGAATGAGGAGGAGATGCCACTCCATGGCTGTTAAGACTGGGTCAGGATTTCACACTGTGGTACAGCAGGTTAAGAATCCAACTGCAGGGGCTCGGGTCACTACAGAGGTGCAGGTTCATTCTCCAGCCTGGCACAGTGGGTTAAAGGATCTAGCAGTGTCACAGTTGTGGCTTGGTTTCAGTCCCTGGCCGGGGAACTTCCATACACCCTGGGTGTGACCATAAAATGAAAAAGAAAAAAAGACTGGGTCACAAAAGGCAACGTGTATAGACACTCACTAATGAAACCCTGAACCACCAGATAAGAACACTAATGACGCTGAGGCCACCATGCTGTAAGGAAGCCCAGGCTACACGGAGAGGCTAAAGCAGCTGCTTTAGCTCATAGTCCCAGCTCAAGTCCCACTGAAGTAGCAGCTTGAGCCAACTTCAACTACCAGACATGTGAATAAAGTCACCTCAAGATGATTCCAGATCTCACCCACTGAGTAACTCCCAGCTTAAGCCCAGACACTGTGGAACAGATACGCTATTCCTGCTATGCTGTATTTGAATTCTTGACCTTCATCATCTGAGAAATAAAGTGGTTGTTTTAAGCCACTAAGTTTTGGGGTAATTTGATATGAGGTAATAGTAACCATAATACACATGTTAAGTACAAAGTGAATGTTTAGCATAATCTGTGATACAGGAGTTTAAGGGGAGGAAGCAGTTACCAAAAGTTTGGGTGGGGGTATGATTCTCTTGTTGGGCCCCACCCTCTATGCTTGAAAGGCAAAGTTTGATAGGAAGTCTAAGACATGGACAATGAGAAAGGGAAAGTGTGAAAGCAGATTCAATGGGAAAGATCTTTGTTCTTTTTCCTTTAAATTCTTTTCTAAGCATAATTGGAATTTAAAACAAATCAGCTTACAAAGCACTGGAGAAAATGATTAAGGGTTGAATCGAGGAGGAATAAATTGAACTCCCATCTTCGTTTGTGAGCTATGCTTCTGAGTGTTTAAAGATGAAGCTATTATGGCTGTGTATAGGACTTAACAGTCTTTAGGGAGACTGATAACTGAGAAACATACTGCAGCAATTTTGAATCGGTGACCCACTAGGCTATCACTTAAATTTTCACATTTCTTTAAAATTCTGAAATAAAGACATTCTTAAATGTTCTTTTAAAAGAATAGAAGAGTTTCATGGGAGAACAAAGCAATTTGGTGAAAAGAGACATGTCTTCAATCTTTAATGCCTTTGAGGAAGTCACCAAACTGCTGAATGACCAAAGATAATAGCAAAAGAGAATATTTTGCCTTAATTTGTGGAAAGATTCTTTTGAGAGCTACCATATGTAGATATTATGGGGAAAGATATTTAAGTTTAAGTTCCTCTCCTAGAGAATTTCACAATGCCAGGAGATGTTTAAAATGTAAAGGATGTTTGCATATCGCTCAAAGTTAAAACCTAGAGATTTCTATTTACCAATGTAGTAGCATATGTTTTAGGAGTATACTCTGAGCAAAATATTGAGGTAGGTGTTGATGAAACAGCTTCTTCCTTCTTACTATATTCTCTACTCTCGTTATTCCCCTTTCCTTGCACCTCTCTGGACCTTCCCAGAATCCCTTAGTTCTCATGCTGTGTACGGGTCTATTAGCACCTCTCTTTGCTACAGTCTCTCAGCACTCATTTCTCTGAGTATCCTCCAAAGTATTGATGGCTCCTTTACATTTGCCCATCCAAATATACTTTCCCTTAATGAGGAGCAGCAACCACATAGACTGGGTCTTCCAGGATAAGTGGTATACAAACAATTCCATTGTCTCTGTATATTAAAATTCCTCAGAAGTCCCAATATTTTGCTATTCAAACTATATCCCTCAGAACTTCACTTAAATCTAAGAGGGACCCCAAATCCTTTTAGATCATGTATTTAGAATCCTTGTGTGAAAAATTCTTATCCTCCACTCCTCACTGCCTCTATTTAAAAAAAAAAAATTTTCTGGTTACTCTACAGCTTTCATTAGAAACACTGGCATTTGCCTTACTCTCTTTGTCTTTGCCCAAGTTCTGGCATTTTCTCATCCACCACTCATCCATCCATTCAGTTTATTATTCATGTGGACAGCTCATATTATACCATAGCTTTATAGCTACTTGTGGTTCTCAACTTTGATAACCTTATTTCTTTATCAATTATGTTAACTGGCACATAGATAACATATCAAAAAAATACTTAAAATGCAAATCAATTTTTGTAAAGCATCCTCAGACTTTGGTAACAGATGGATCATCAGGTATTAATAGCCATATTTTGGTGGCCTTTGCTTTCCCTAAAGATGTAGTACCTTTAATCCTCTGAAATTTTTCACCCAAGACTTTAATCTTCCTGAATGTGGGGTGGTGGGTGGTAGTATCTTGTATATGCCTCAAAAGAGTGTCAGGTTCAGTCACTATACATTATCTGTTCTAGTTTTTTCCTGTCATTCCATGAGCTTCTCAATCTTTTTTTCTGAGGGTCTGCTTATCTAACTTCAGGTACCTCCTGTGAAAATAGCCATGCTCATGCCAAATGTTCACTCTCTTTGAATTTCCATAGTTATCAAATCCCAATGTGGGAAACAAGGTAACCTACCCGGTTAGTCTGTCTTGAAGATTTAAGTAAACAGCACTTATGCCTGTCCTCAAGTATCCTTGAGAGATACTCCCTCAAGAAACAAACAGTTTTTTCAACTTTTGATTTCATTTGCTTGTGCTGTTGGTTTTTAAGCAGTAGTTCTCAACCTTGACTGTGCATTAGAATCACCCTTTTGAATCATTCATTTAAAAATGTTGATGCCCTCCCTGCCCCAGAGATTCTGACTTAATCCATCTGGATCAGGTTCCAACATTACGTGATTCTACTGTGCTGTGAGGGCTGAAAATCTCTTGTTTATAGGTGCTGACAGGAGGCTGACATAGTGCTTATCTCCTCTCAGTCTTTATTCCAGGTGCCTTCAAAATAGTGGTCCTCCTCCTTCAGATCAAAACAGAGAGACTTCATCCTCCAGCAAATCATATCAAAGGAGCTACTTGATGGTGAGAGAATCTGAATTTTAGTTTGGTGCTCAAAGAGTCAACAGCAATTTTTATAAGGAAAGAATTCCAAACACAGATTTCTGGGGGAGAAAAAGTCTTATTAATATTGAAGATTTCTCCATTTTAAGCTATGAGAAAAATCTTTGGCCTAGTTTTGAAAATATTAACTAGGATTTAAAAAACATGTACTTCTTTTTTATCTTTAATCTATTTTTTAAGTGTTTTTTGTTTATTTGTTTGTTTTTTGTCTTTTTTACACCCAAGGTATATAGATGTTCCCAGGCTAGGGGTCTAATTGGAGCTGTAGCCTCCAGCCTACACCAGAGCCACAGCAACACGGGATCTGAGCCACGTCTGCCTCCCACACCACAGCTCATGGCAACACTGGATCCTTAACCCACTGAGCGAGGCCAGGGATTGAACCCGCAACCTCACAGTTTCTAGTCAGACTCATTAACAATTGAGCCACGACAGGAACGCCTCTTTATTTGATTCTTCTGTTCCATATATGGAAACACAGTTAATGTCACATATAATATTAATGCTGGATTTTGAAAGATTTCTCAGCATCTGGGGTCACAATTTATATTGAACACAGGAGTATCATTTGAAGAGTCAATGTCCTCTGAATCATCTGCAGAGGTGGATTTAGTGATAATAAAGTTGAAATTCTATAGTCTCTGTAAAGGGCTCTAGAAATGTGCTCCTACAATCATAATTTTTGTAAAATTTGCATAATAAAATTTTTTTCCTTAAGAAGTTTTCCTCAAACTGCAAAAGCTTCAGATCTCGCATAACCTGATTATGTGGAATCCTTGTGCCAAATTATGTGGAATCACTATGTGAAAGTGAAACATTTCTTATTTCAATGTCTTTATCTTTGATTTTCTTTTCTATTAGAAAAAAATAACAAAAAGACTTAAAATGGGCTTATTTTAAACCAATATGTGCCATCAATCATGTACAGTTTTTAAATTATTAGAGTGCCACTCTACTTGTTTGTAAAATAACCACTGCCTTAAGCCCTCAAGTACCCTCTAGTACACCCTACTACTATTCTGTCTACCCTGGTTGTTCCCCTGAAGCTTACTGATGCTTCACATGATCCAAACCCTAACAAGGTAACACCTGGCTCATCAGGGAGCCCTCAAGGACCCTGATTCAGTGCTATAGCCACTAGCATCTGTTTTGATTGGTCAATACCTGTGCTAAATGACTTACTAAATATATTGAACATTGTCCTCATTTAAAAACAGCCTAAAAAATTCTGTAGTTATATATTATAGGTAAGAAGATTAAAATAAGATATTTTTATACAGAAACCCCAATATTTGTTAGAAATTATTTTTGGTAATCTGTTTGGGTCCATTTAATATCTGACTTTTATAGGACTATTAAAAATCATGTCACAGAGACCAGATCTTAGCTTAGTCAAAAAGGTTTTGAGGAACACCTCAATAGAGCTTTTAATTTGCAAACAGGATGGTTCTTAAAATATATTGAAAGAAGGAAGCCAGCTGCTAAGACAAAGGCGTACACTACTCAATTGTCATTGTGTAGGAGTTGCTATGAGTGCTAGAAAGGAGACAGTACAGATATTCAACAATTTCTTAAATCTTTATCAAGAAATACATTTGGGAAAGTGCTATACATAAACTCTATCTAGAGATAATCCACATTTTAGGTTTAGAGATTATATGCTCATGGTATTTTCTGCATAACTTGGCAAACTAGAAATGAATAAATCATTTGGATCAGATTTGATACACATGAATGTTGAAAGTAAATGGAAAATTAAGACTAAGGTCTTTAAAATATATACCTTAGAATATAAACCATAGCATAAACTTTGGAAAGAATAACCTCACTTTATTATTTTCACAGCTATTTTATTTGTAAACTGAAAAGAGTCTATGGTTATACTACATTTATAGATTCAAAGATCCTTTGATAATGTAATTAGTAATAAATAAAAATAAGGAAATAGATGAAATACTTTTGGGTAGGAAATAAGTCACCTCCATACACTTTCAAGGCAGTTATTTGAAGTTTCACAAACGGCCTGAAACCACCCAAGGGAATACTCAAATTGGCAGATGCACTAGCTTTTTTGAGTAAAAATATGCCTATTAATTCAGGACTCAAAAAACCCTTTATTGTTTTAAGTCACAGCTGGGAATGCCCATATGCTGTGGGTGCGGCCTTAAAAAGAAAACAAAAAAACCCAACCTTTATTGGGCATTGTATTAGACTACAGATATGAAGGATGAAGATGAAAGTATCTACCCTAAATGGCACAGTACCATTGGTGGAGACAAACAGGTAAATAGGTAGTTCCATTTAGTGTAACGTAAATGTTTCTAGAAATGAATTATTCACTCTATGTAATTATACATCTTTTAATGTAAGATGCTGATTAGCAGAAACTCCTAAGGAATTTTCAAACCCAACAAAGATTCTCCCTCATGGGTGTGACTCATCAGGAGGGATTATCCCATTCCTCATTCAGTAGGGACACATTATGCTATCTTGGAGTCCAAATTCCCTGAGTACTTAATTGGTACAAGAGTGGAGCGATGGGGATTCCATTTGATCTCTGTCAATCTCTCCCATTTTTATGATCCAGCTGTAGTGTTCTGCCCACATTTCTGAGACAGATAGTATCTATTCTCTGCTTCTTTAGTAATGAAAGAAAATTTAGCCATAATTGGATTCATATGCATACTCACCCAGTTTAGTCCCAGGTTTTAATCCCATATTCCACCAGTAGGTGGTAGGGAAGTCACCTATCACCCAAATTCCACCAGTAGGTGGTAGAGTAAAGCTATTTATAATTGTTTTGGGCTGAGACCATAGTATAGTAATGATCTTTTATGTTTATAAAAATACTTGTAGATTTGTTTTAGCTTACTTTGACTTGTAAAACTTGTGTAATGTTTTGAATTACAATTTTAGGCTCTTTAGAATTTTTAGATTCAGAATTTCAAGCAGCGGAACTATTATTGTTGTTAAAGAATACTGTGTGAATGAATATGTATATGTGTGTATTGATTTAGCTTACCTAAAGCTTACCTAAAGTAGACATGGTCTTTATTTTCAAGAAGAATATAATTTTAAAATATGACAGTATAATTCATATGTGTTAATACAATACCTAGGAAAGTTTCCTTTCTAGAACAAAAAATCTCTGCATCTGGTATCTATTTATTTTATTTCATTTCTTATTCTCCAAGTGAACCAAAAAGGACAAGGGTTTATTGACCACTACCATGCATAGGTCCTTGGAACACTCAATTGCATTTGGCAGCTGTCACCCCAGGAGACCTGATGTCCATTAGCATCCTGTGTGACATGGGAACAAGTGAACAAACTTCAAAAACCTATTGCTTTTTTTTCCCAAATAATTTTATATAAGTCCCTACATGTACAACTTTAAGAGTAAAGGAAGAAACAGCTAATTAGAATCTAAATAGAGGGAGTTCCTGTCATGGCTTAGTGGAAATGAATCTGACTAGTATCCATGAGGACGCAGGTTCAATCCCTGGCCTCGCTCAGTGGGTTAAGGATCCAGCGTTGCTGTGAGCTGTGGTGTAGGTTGCAGACATGGCTCAGATCCCGCATGGCTGCGGCTGTGGCTTAGGCTGGCAGCTTCAGCTCTGATTCAACCCCTAGCCTGGGAACTTTCATATGCTACACGTATGGCCCTGAAAAAAAAAAAAGAGTCTAAGTAGAATATTAAACTATTTTCTCTTCACTGGCAATCCTTCTATATAATATGTAGGGCCTGTACGTTTGCATTTTAAACATACCAAATTTCTTCATAAATTAATCTGAAAAAATTATATTTTTTCTTTTTATAGCTATACCTACGGCATATGGAAGTTCCCAGGCCAAGGGTAGATTTGGAGCCGCAGCTGGGGCCTAAACCACAGCCACAGCAACACTGGACCCAAGTCATATCTGTGCTCTTCAAAGCAGCTTGCCGCAACACTGGATACTTAATCCACTGAATGAAGCCAGAGATGGAACCCATATCCTCACAGAGACATCAGGTCCTTAACTTGCTGAGCCACAATGGGAATGGCCTATTAAAAAACTATTTTAAAAGAGCATGTTTATTTCAGAGAAATTCTTTGTTTATTTAGGAAGCATTCTGAGATAATGCATCTTTTAAATCTCATTTTGTAGTCACTGCAAGTATTTCTTTTCGGTCTTTTGTATAACATTTTTTTCTTCTTGATTTCAGTGGCTACTCTATTTCAATAAAATAATGAAAATGATCATGACAAATGGTTCTTTCTTCACAATCTATGTAGTCATAGGAATAAATACCTGGAAGTTAGAATTAGAAATCATTCTTCTTTTGGTACCATTTTAACATTTTTTAAAAAATTATTTTTATATTTACTTTTTTTCATTTATAATGATTTTTATTTTTTCCATTATAGCTGGTTTATAGTGTTCTGTCAATTTTCTACTGTTAGAAAATAAAGTTAGCTTGTTTTATTAATGTTAGAAAATAAAGTTAGCTATTGCAGTGAATATATTTGATATGGGAATATTTGGCATTAGGCATGTGTTAACTTAAAGCTTGAAATAATATTTCCATTTTGAATGCTGATGTGTCATTATAAATTACCCTGTTGAAAATTCATTTGGTGGGAAAAATAAAGGTGGCTTTTGAATCTTCCCAAATCCCCACAAAAGTAAACACAGCAACTGTATCACAAAACCAGAAATATTAATTGACAACATTTATAGAAAAATTAGGTTACAAGATATTCTCTTGAATTTCAAAAGTAGAAGTAGAATCAAAACACCAAGAGCTACAAGACATGCAAGTTATTAGCATATGTTCAGAAGAAAGCAGAGGGAAAAAATGGAGAGTCTGAAGGGCCTGAGAACAGGAGCATCTTGATAATCAATAAATATTCACTGGAAAGTATAGTGAGGGAAATTTTAGAATAGCAGCTGAAACTTGAAATGAGTTTTTCCCACAGCAAAAGTGGTGAGTACAGGGGCCTCAGTAAGGTCTGAAAGGGCTAGAAAAATCTAGGGCCTATGGATTCTCAAAACTGACCAGATAGTATTCCTTTTTAAAAGAGGATCCCATACCAAAGAGAAACTGTTTGGAGTGAATTAAAAATTGGGCAATAGAGGGACAACCAGAGGACCAAAGGACAATGTTTAGGTAAGACTGGGAGAGGAGAAAAGAGACAGGAAATCTCAGCAGATTGCCTTATTATTTAACACTATATATATATATATATAAAAAACAATGTAACAGGGAGTCCTGAAATTTAAAAAATAGCTGAATTTGGAGTTCCTGTTGTGGCTCATGGGTAACAAGCCCAACTAATATCCATGAGGATTCAGGTTTGATCCCTGGCCTTGCCCAGTGGGTTAAGGATCTGGTGTTGCCATGATTTATAGTATAGGTCATAGATACGGTTCAGATCCTGCGTTGCTGTGGCTGTGGTGTAGGCTGGCAGCTACAGCTCTGATTAGACCCCTAGCCTGGGAACTCCCATGTGCTGTGAGTGTGGTCCTATTAAAAAAAAAAAAAAAAAAGTTGAATTTAATGTCCTAAAAATTCATGAAAACCAATTCTACATAAAACCCCAGAAACTGAGGTCAAATTTCCAAAAAAAGAAAGTTTTCTATAAGAATAAAAGAGAATAAAAATGAGAATAACATTTTTATAGACAACACAAGCCTGACAGAAAGACAAGTCTCTAGAGAAGAGACTTGTGATTGCCAAGGGGGTGCAGGGAGAGAGTAGGATGAACTGGGAGTTTGGGGTTAGTAGATACAATTACATTTAGAATGGATAAGCAATGAAATACTACTGTACAGCACAGGGAACTATATCCAGTCTCTTGGGATAGACTATGATGGACGATAATATAAAAAAGGGAATGAATATATATGTATGCCTGGGTCACTTTTCTATACAGTAGAAATTGGCAAAACATTGTAAATCAACTATACTTTAAAAAATAAAGACATGTCCCTAAAATTGGTGAAAACCTGTTTAATAAATAAGATAAATACAATAAAAAAAGAGAAAGACATGTCCCTAAAACAGGTAAAAGCCATAAAGGCTACTACTTCAGAATGAACTAACAGACATTAAGAAAATGATAAAAATTATCAGAAATAATATAGATTTGAAATAGAAACTCTAAGAAAGTATATGATGGAATGTGAGAATTAGAAATGAAAGAAAATACAAGAGTAAATAAATATAACAAATAGTGCTTTATGTGAAATATTAAGCAAAGAAGAGAAAAATTTAAAAATCAAAAAGAAAAAATGAGAGAAAGTGACAGATACTGACAATAGACAAAATCCAATGTAAGGAAAACCAAAGCAATGAAAGAAAATAAATACCAAAATATAAAATTTAAGAGAAATATCCTGAAATCATAAAATACATATCTGAAACTATATTTTAAAAGAGTATACCATGAACTTGAGGATACTGACCCAAATGACTACCACCAAGATATACTTTAATGAAGTTACTGGAAAAGAACTCCTGTATTTCCTAGTTGAACATGGATTCTAAAAATTATATAGCTCTTGTTTTAATGATCAAAATTATATTTGATAAAATAGAAGTATGTAAAAATGTGAATATGACAAACTTGTTCAGTGTCTTGAAAACGATTATTTCAGATATTTTGTCCATTTACTGTTAAGTTAAGCAGGAGGGTTAAGTTCTACCCTTGTAACTCCTTCTCAACAAGAAATGGAAGTCCTGCTTGGCTGCCTTTTTAGCTGTATCTTACTTTATCTATGCCCACCAAGAAACTTAAACCCACAAATTTTTAGAAAGTTTCCTCAAAGCACAGGAAATACCTGTATTCCTACTTAAAATGCTTCCTTGACATTAAACCATTAATACCTTGTGTTTTTCACTCACATTCCTTGTCAAACCCTCCACTGTGATTTGTCTGTTTCTTCTGTATATTTGTCCCAATCTTCAAGGAAGATTCTAGTATTTTTCTATTCCTGCTATATTACATTACTGCAAATTTAGCAGCTTAAAATGATCCAAATTCATTATCTGACAGTCTTTAGGTCAGAAGTCTGGGTACAGAGTGGCTTGGATATTTCCTTTGCCTCAAGTCTCACAAAGCTGAAATCAAAGTGCCAGGTGGTCTGTGTTCCCTTCTGAAAGCTCTGGGAGAGAATTAGGCAGAATTCAGTTCCATGTAGCTGTAGTATTGAGTTCCCTACTTCCTAGGTGTCAGTGAAGGGTGCTCTTGTCTTTTAGAGGCCTGTCTCTAGTCCTTGCATGCAACTCCCTGCATCTCAGAACTAGAAATGATGCCTTGGGTCCTTCTCATGCTGCCAGGTCTGTTTCTTCTGCCACATCTGACTGACTCTTCTGCCTTTCTCTTCTAATTTTAAGGGCTCATGCAATGACACTGGGCCCATATGGATAATCTAGGATAATCCCTCTCTTTTAAAGTCCAAAACCTTATCTGCAAAGTCCTATCTGCAAAACTCCTGTCATGTAACATAACATATTTATAGGCTCTGGAGAATAAGGTGTGTAAATCTTTGAGGGGGAGCATTATTCTGCCTACCATATAAATAAGCTTGTAATTATTTTTATTATATACTCTATTTATCTGAAGCTTAAACAGAAAATCAGTCCATATTTTTTTTTTGGATCTTGATTTCTTCCAGGGAAAGCATTCCAGTCTTGGAGTCTCTTCCTTTGTTAAACTCTTGACATTCCTTTATCATTCTTTCTGATATGATAATAATTAACCAAACATCTTCTCCTTTCAATATTCCCTCTTTAAGAGCAACTAGACCTGTGCCCATGCCTTCTCCCATTTATATGCATCCAGTATATCTCTAAATCTCACCATTTCCTCCTAATTCAGTATCTTGCTTTTTCCCACCTTTCTCAGTTTTTCTTTCATTATCACACTCCTGTTTTTTTTTAAACAGCTAATTCAATCTCATCTTGTTTTCCTGAGAAAATATGATTTCTAGATTGTTTCAGGCACAGTTCTTTTTAATTGCCTGTTTAGCTATTTATTTTTATAATTTTCTTGAGTTATTTCTCTATATCAACTGAAGAAGATGGCATATTTCATATATAAAAAGGTCTAATGGTCATGGATTACATAATTAACAAATTAGAGCCAATTTGAAACTATTATGTGGTGTGTGCATGTCTGTGTACATGTGTGTTCGTGTGTGTGTGTATCTTCTAGCCTACTGACAACCTTGATAAACATCAGAATTTAGCTTTGCATCTGCAGAGAAGCTACAATAAGCTGCTGGGACCCTATATCTTAGAATCCCGTTTAACATTTTCTAAACTATTTCATATCTATCTCTATCTATCTATCTATCTATCTATCTATCTATCTATCTATCTATCTATCTATCATTATAGTCATGGATGAGGACTAGCTGGTTTTGATCAGCATAATCATTATTTTACTCCAGCCTGACATAGCTAAAACTGAAATTGAAATAATCTAAAACTGTCTCTCAAATATGACTTAGGCTGGTGATGGGAAGATATTTATCAGTCCTCAGGCTAAAGGGATCTCATATACAATTATCCTTCACTATTCAAATCTCACTGTCCAAATATTTACTTTATATATTTGAAAAATTTTTTCTACCTGTAATTCATTCTGCAAACTAAAACCCCCTGTAATGAATATGTTTATGCACCAGCAAAATCATTTTACTTGGACAGGACTCAGAGAAGATATAAAACTTGCTACATCTCAGCTGTTTTCCCAATAGAATTACAGCATGTGTGCCTGTATTGCTGAGGGAGTTTACATTATTGCTATCAGCTTTATTACTTTTGCCCAGAGTTCAGCCTTTAAGTTTCTCAGTATCTGCGTTGATATAGTGGTAGTGGGTACTACCAACCTGGGGTCTAGATAAGTGTTAATTTTATTTGAAGTCAGAGGAAGGGTAGTTAGCATTTGAAATAGTCTAATCAAGCATTCTCTCAACAAGCAGTTAGCATTTGAAAGAATCTAACAAAGAGAACACACTCTAGTGGCACCTGCTACTAGCACTTTCACCATCTCCCTCTAGATCAGTACTAGTAGATACCTAATTATAGCATATGGGATGTTGAAATGTTGAAATGACTTATCACTGGTGAAATGAGAATGTTCAAGATATATGGGTTGGTAAGAAGTACTGCATAGGCACCTCTGACACAGATAAAAAAAGACTAGGTGTTCAGTTAGCCAAGCAGCTTAGACCAGTGGTTCTTGATTAGGGGGCAAATTTGCAATGTCAGTATTTTTAGTTGTCTCAATTAGAAGGAGAGGCTGCTTCTGACATCTAGTGTAGAAGCTAGGGATATTGCTTAAAATGCTATAATGTACAGAACCTTCTTACCCTCATCTCCCCAGTAAAGAATTATCTTGCCTAAAATATTGGTAGTGTTAAGATTGAGAAACCCTTGCCTAGACTCTTTAGGGTGGTGTCCTAGGTCTAGGACTCTATTTGTCTATTATGTCTATTTGTCATTAATTAAGGATTTTATCTTCTACTTTTTACTAGAAATTTAGCTGGCACCTCCTGCTAGAATATTGCTACAATTGCTCCAAGTGAACTTTTCATGGAAGGTGCTAGATGGAGTTCATAAGAGGTAAGGGAACTGGGACTTAACTATTTTTGTGCCAGCTTGCTAATATATATTTGGAGGTCTTTCAGAATTCAACCCAAGATTTACTTTCATTGTAATGGAACACCTGAAAAATTGAGAGATTTTGAAAGCAAAAACCTGTGGTTTTTACCTACCTCTCATTATTAGAGATTATATTTATCGAAATAATCTAACAAATGGTATAATTTTGCTTAGATTAGTTCCCCCCAAATCCTTGCCTTACAACTTTAACCTTCTATCACATTGAGTATTCAGTATCTCGAGGAGCTAGTGACATACTTAAATACTTGTGCATACAGTCGATAGATGATACTGAACACCTTACATGTACGAGGCACTGTTAACAGTTCCTGTGGATATAATGGTGAACAAAACAAACATAGTGATGACATTCCTATGGATTATATTATAAGTATGTCTAAGTTCCAACTGTGAACATAGCTGAGTTCTTTTGCTAGTAGAAAATTATTTCCAATTCAAATAAGTGTAAGAGTGGGGGGTTCACAGGCTATTAATTTTACATAAAAGACATTACCCTCAAAATGAGGTTTTTTCCCTAATTTTTAATGAAAATCTTTGCATGTAAAATATCTGGGCTAATCACTCATAAATTAAAGAATACATAAGTATAGTTCCTATAAATCACTGCTACATGAGGTAGAAAATGAGGAAGAATATTTGGTAAAGTCTTTTGGATATTTTAAGTTAGAGGATATCCTCTTTCCTTCATATGCAAAAGTAAGTCTTCCTTCCACTTGGTTCAATTTCACTTCTATAAATCACCATTTCAGTATTTTTCTTTTTTGAAATTTATTTACTATTGAATTATAGTTCATTTACAATATTGTATTAGTTTTCAGGTGTACAGCATAATTATTCAGTATTTTTGCAGATTATATTCCATCACATGCTATTACAAAATAACAATTCCCTGTGCAATACATTATATTCTTGATGCTTACCGATTTTACATACAGTAGTTTGCATCTGTTAATCTTATACCCCTAATTTGTCCCTCCCCACTTCGCTCTCCCCTTTGGTAATCACATACACAGAAAACCTTTGGTTTCTATATCTCTGAATCTGTTCCTGTTTTCCATTATACATCCATTTATATTAGTTTTTTATATTCCACATATAAGTGATATTGCATAGTGTTGATCTTTCTCACTCTAAGCATAGTATTTTCTAGGTCAATCCATGTTGCTTAAAGTGGCAGTATTACATTCTATTTTATGGCTGAGTAATATTCCATTGTATGCACATACTATATCTTTAGCCAATCCTCCGTTGATGGGCACTAAGGTAGCTTCCATATCTTGGTTATTGTAAACAGTGCTGCTATGAACATTGCTGTACATGTCCCTTTTTGAATTAGTATTTTAATTTTTTCCAGATATATACCCAGGAGTGAAATTGCTTGATCATATGGTAGTTCTATTTTTTAGTTTTTAAAGAACCTCTACACTGTTTTCTATGGTGGCTGCACCAATTTACACTCCCATCAGCAGTGTACATTGGTTCGCTTTTCTACACATCCTCTAAAAGAAATGCTATTTGTAGACTTTTTTGATGATAGTCATCCTTATAGGTGTGCAGTGATACCTCACGTGGTTTTGATTTGCATTTCTCTAGTAATTAGCAGTGTTGAACATCTTTTCATGCACCTATTACCTATTTGTATGTCCTCTTTGGAAAAATGTCTATTCATGTCTTTCGCTCATTTCTGATTGGATTTTTTTAGTATTAAGTTGTATGAACTGTTTGTATATTTTGGTTATTAAATGCTTATTGGTCACATCATTTGCAAATATTTTCTCCCATTCTGTAGTTTTCTCATTTTTATTATCCAAAAGATTTTAACTTTAATTAGGCACCATTTATTTTTGCTTTTATTTCTTTTGTCTTAGGAGACTGATCCAAAAAAACATTTTTGCTATGATTTATGTCAAAGCATGTTATGCCTATTTTCTCTTTTAGGAATTTTATGATTTCATGTCCTATATTTAGGTATTTAAACCATTTTTAGTTATTTTTGTATATCGTGTAAATGAATGTTCTAATCTCATTTTTTTTTTCTTGTGGCTGTCCAGTTTTCCCAGAGCCACTTGTTGAAGAGAATATCTTTTTTTCCATTGTATATTCTTGCCTCCTCTGTTGTAGATTAATTGCCTCTAGTGCCCATGTTTAATTCTGGGCTCTCTATTCTGTTCTATTGATCTACATGTCTGTTTTTGTGGCAATACCATGCTGTTTTGATTACTGTAGCTTTGTAGTACATTCTGAAATCTAGAAGGGTTTATACCTCCAGCTTTATTCTTTTTTTTCTCAGGATTGTTTGGCGATGCAGGGTCTTATGTTTCCATACAAATTTTAGGATTACTTGTTCTAGTTCTATGAAAAATATTCTGGGTATTTTGGTAGGGATTGTACTGCTTTGGGTAGTATGGGCATTTTAACAATAATTCTTTCATTCCAAGAGCCCAGGATATATTTCCATTTTTTGGAGTCGTCTTTATTTTTTTCATCAATGTTTTATAGTTTTAGATAGGTCTTTATCTCCTTGGTTAAGATTTTTTCTAGGTTTTTTTAAATGTGATTTTAACAAGTTTTTTTTTTTTTTACTTTTTCTGATTTTTCATTATAAATGTATAGAAACACAACAGATTTCTATATGTTAATCTTTATCCTACAACCTTGCCGAATTCATTTATTAGTCCTAATAGTTTTGGGTGGAGACTTTAGGGTTCTCTACATAGAATATCATGTCATCTAGAAAGAGTTTTACCTCTTCTCTACCAATATGGACTGGACATTTTATTTCTTTTCTCTTGTCTAGTTGCTAGGGCTTCCAATGCTATGTTGATTACTCCTATACCGGGTGTGTTTATGTTAATGAGTATAATATCTTCTTGTATTGACCCCTTTATCATCACATAATGCTCTTTGTCTTTATTTTAAATAAGTCTATGTCATCTGATATGCATATTATTATTTCTCTTCTTATTGTTTCTATTTGTAGAAATTCCTTTTTCCATCCCCTTACTTTGGCTTTCAGTCTGCATGTGTCTTTCAGTTTGAAGGAAGACTCTTCTAGGCAGCATGTTGTAGGTTCTTGTTTTGTTTTTGTTTTCAATTCAATTGGTCACTTTATGTCTTTTGTCTTTAGTCCATTGGCATTTAAAGTAATTATGGATAGGTATGCATTTATTGCCACTTTAATCCTTGTTTTCTTGTTGTTTTCATAGTTCTTTTTATTTTTTGGAGTATGCTTGAGTTTCTTTCTTTTTACTTTTTTTTTTTTTTTTTTTGCTTTTTAGGGCGGCACCAATGACATATGGATGTTCCCAGGCTGGAGGTCAAATTGGAGCTGGAGCTGTCAGCCTATGCCACAGCAACGCAGGATCCAAGTTGTGTCTGCAATCTATACCACAGCTCATGGCAACACCAGATCCTTAACCCGCTGAGGAAGGCCAGGGATCAAACCTGCATCCTCGTGTTTGCTAGTCAGATTCATTAACTGCTGAGCCACAATGGGAACTCCAGAACTACCATTTTTTTATTCCCCCTTCTTTTGAGATTTTAAGGTACTATTTTAATCTTTGCACTTCTTTTACTGTTTATTGTAGTCATAATCACTTTTACAATTTTTCATTGTTTTTTAATCTATATACTGACTTATTTAAGTGACCTTCAATCTTTAGCATATATTGGGATTTTCTTTGGGAAATTTCCTTTTCTATATAGACGCTTATTTCTTTTCCATTTAGGGAATACCCTTCAACATTCAGGGAACCTGGCTTTCTCTTGTTCTTTCAATTAAGAGTAGTTTCTCTGCTTTTTCATTTTACTTAACTTTCTCTGACTCTATGAATTTAGGTGAAACAGTTACCTGTTGTGGGGTCTTGAAGGGGTAGTCTCAGATGGGAACATTGCTATGCTAAATGCATGTGCCCAATGCCTTTGGCAGAAGAGTTGACTTTGATGTGGATGCCAGTCATGTTTTTCCTCAGGGTATACTGACATCTATCATCTTGATGGGGGTGTGGCTCATGCTGGAGGAGCTAGAGTCTACTCAGGATGTAAGGCAGGACTTCCTCTCTGCTGAGTTACAGTCACAGCCCTTTCAGGGGTGATGTATGATCTCAAGATGCTGGAGTAGATGTCCTGAGTGTCAGGCCTGGCTGACTTTGTTCCCTTTAAGTGTGTATTTCTCCTTTCCCCACACTGGGGACTTTGTCTCAAAGAGGGGTACTGCTATAGTAGGTGGGGCTCATGGACTTACAGAGGTGCGGTGTGCTGCCTATGTAGGCATTTTCAGATCCATTCAAATGCATCTCAAGGTCATAGTCTCTTCTCCTGTTGTGGTTGTCCCAGATCTAGTCCAAGGTCTGATATGGAGTTGGTAGAGCCAGAGCATTCACTCAGCTGGCACTGGGGATTGTGGTATTGTTGATGCAGGAACTGAAGCAGCTGCACTGATGTCAGAAGTCTGGGATGCTTCTTGGTGCTATCTTAGTAAGTGTCAACAATAGCCATTGCTACCCCACCTGGACCACACCCTGGGCCCCTATGTCACATCTGTGTCCCCAAATGAGTATTTTCCCAGGACTTGGCTTCCCCAAATCCAGTGTCAAACTGTGGCATGGAATGAGTAGGATAAGGTTGTTCATTCAAACTCAGATTGAGGAGCATGGTGAGGCAGCAGCCACTAGGGCAGACCTCTCTCTGCTCTGTCTGGTGGCAAGTCGGCATCTCTGTACTCCACCTAGAGTAGAGTCTAAGCTTCTCCAGTCTGTCTGTCCCAGTGGTTCTCCAAGCAGCAAATGGGCCTTATCTCCTCTATGCCTGACCCCAGGATTGGGATACTTTAGTCTGTAACTTAACCCTACTCACTCTCCAGGGCAAATGTCCACTTTTGAGCTCTCCTTTTTCCTCCTAGTCCCCTCCCAGGGGCATAGATCTCAACCTAATGCTTCTCTTCCCATTCTACCCAATTACATGGGAATCTTTCTTGCAGCCTTGGTTGTGTAGGCATTCTTCTTCCAATTTCCAGTTAGTTTCCCATGAAAATTTCCACATGTAGATACATTTTTGATGTGTTTGTGGGGGGAGGTGAGCTCTCTGTCCTCTTACTCCACCATCCTGATCCCCCTCTCTTGTGTTTTTTATACTATATCATGTTTATGCATATTTCCATCTGCTCTTCTAGTTTGTGAACTATTTTAAGGTGGTAATGGTGCATTCCCAGTACTTACAAAAGAACCTGTGCACAGGAATTATGCTTATGGAATAGATGAATAAGTAAACTAATATCAATTATTCCTATATCCAGAAGGAATATATATTATTTGTATTTATGGTTTCTACATATTGCTTAATGTTTATAAGAAATGGGTGTTTTAGTCGTAGAAATTTTAAATAGAGAGTAAATAGCCAAAACCATGGTCAAGATGTCCACTTGAGAAAGGCTGGCTCGTTATCTGACGAGAGGACTCACAGGTGGTATTTATTATTTCAGTAAGTATGTAATCAATCCTAAATCTTGTGTAGTCACTCTGAGAGTGAATGTGCTAACCATTGATGTGATGGACACCAATTAACCAGACTCAATTCACCAGACTCAGGAGATTGATAAACAGAATACAAATATTAATATACCAATTCATGAGTGTTGGCATAATCTAAGTATTCTCTCTTTTTTTTTTTTTTTTGTATTTTTAGGGCCATACCGACGGCATATGGAGGTTTCCAAGGCTAGGGGTCAAGTTGGAGCTGCAGCTGCTGGCCTATGCCACAGCCACAGCAATGTGGGATCCAGGCTGTGTCTGTGACCCACACCACAGCTCACAGCAACACTGGATCCTTAACCTAATGAGCAAGACCAGAGATCAAACCCACGTCCTCATGGATGCCAGTTGGGTTTGCTAACCACTGAGACATGATGGGAACTCCTTAATCTGTATTCTTGATCTGTAGGCACATCCATTTGAAATCAGAATCAGAGCACTGAGATTCAGATACAATTTTTTTTTTTATCTGACGTATCCATCTCCCCAAAGGAAGAGCATTTTTAATGAGATTGTAGTACTCAAAGTGCAATTGGCTGAGACATTTCCTCTCCTAGATAAAGCTTAGCTGGGCACTTCCAGTTTTTGCTCTTTGAATTTTCATTTTTGATAATTTCATGACAGAATACCCTTACTATTCCATATTTCCCACCAGTTGAATATATTCTTTTTTAAAATCTTTTTTTTTTTAATTTTTATTTGTAGGGCTGCACCTGTGGCATATGGAGGTTCCCAGGCTAGGGGTTGAAATGGAGCTACAGGTGCCGGCCAATGCTACAGCCACAGCAACCAAGCCATGCCTGCAACTTACACCACAGCTCACAGCAACACTAGAATGAGGCAGAGATTGAACCTCTTCATGGATACTAGACAGATTGATTCCTTCTGCACTGTGATGGGAACTCCTGAATATATTCTTTTCTTAAGGGCATCATTATATTCATTCAGACTGAATTTTATCTTTTTGGCCAGGGATCTGTGTACTCACGCATTGTTCTTTGCTTCAAAATCCCAATGGAGATGGTCACACTATAGCTTCTATGAATACAACAACTGTGTTTCCCTTCCTTCTTCCTTCCTAACCTCCCTTTACTCCATTATTTTCTCATTATTTCTTTATTTTCCATCTTTCTTCTGCCTTTCAGAGTAAGATCTAATCATACTAAATTAAAAAATTATAACTATATAATTGTAACAAAATATCACTAAAAGTTTCTATTTTAAATTATTAAATGATATTCATTGAATACCACTGAAAACTGAAATAATATTAGGGACAAAGAATTTAATTCCATTGTCCTCTTGTAAGTTGTATAATCTTAATTAGATACTCAGTTATTACCACTTAGAAAGGATGAGTACTTTCTAAAACTTAGACAACAGGTAATATGATAGAAGTGTCATATAGGTGTTCATTTTTAAGAATTTTCCATGGGAGAGGATTAAGATGGCAGAATAGAAGGACTGGAGCTCAACTTCTTTCCTAAAAACAACAAAATTCACAACTAAAGGCTGAGCAATCTCCACCCAAATGGACCAGAAACCTTAAAAAAGATATCCTACTCCAGAAGAATAAGAAGAGGCCACATAAAGAGGTAGGAGGGGCAATTTCGCGATATAAACAACCCCATACCTCCCAGGTGGGAAGCTCCACAGACTGAAAACTAACTGGTTCACAGTGACTCACCTACAGGAGTGAGAGTTCTGAGCCCCACATCAAACCCTCATGTGACGGGATCTGAAGCAGGGAGAAATACCCCCTGGAGCATCTGGCATTGAAGGCCAGTGGGGCTTGTGTGCAGGAGCTCCACAGGACTCGGGGAAACAGAGACCCCATTCTTAAAAGGCGCACATGGACTTTCACGTGCACTGGGTTTCAGGGCAGAGCGAGGTCTCCATAGGAATCTGGGTCAAACCTGACTGCAGTTCTGGGAGGACATCCTGGGAAAACAGGGGTGAATGTGGCTTGTTGTGAGGGAGGGACATTGGAAGCAAAACTCTCAGGAATATTCATCAGCGTGCCTTTCTCTGGAGATGGCCATTTGGGGAAAATCTGGCCCCACATGTCAGTCAGTGCTGAGAAGCCCCAGGCAATCCCAGGTGGGATCACAGCCCTGCCCCTCAGTAAACAGGCTGCCTAAAGACCCCTCAGGCACACAGCTGCCTCTAATCCCATCCAGAGACTAAGCCCCACCCACCACAGGGATTAGAATCAGCTCCACCTACCAGTCAACAAGCATCAGCCCCTCCCATCAGGAAGCCTACAGCAAGCCCCCATACAGACTTCAGCCACAAGGGTGAAGGGCAGACACCAGAAGAAAGAGAGGCTACAACTCTAGTATCTGTAAAAAGGCCACCATACCAAAAACCTATAAAAAGGAAAAGACAGAGAACTATAACTCAGATGAGAGAGAAAGAAAAAACCCCAGAGAATCAGCTAAGTGTTCAGGAGATTCTCAGTCTCCAGGAAAAAGACTTTAGACTGCTGATGCTGAAGATGATGCAAGACATTGGAAATAAACTGGAGGCAAAGATGGATAACTTACAGGAAACACTTACCAAAGAGATACACGATATAAACCTTAAACAAGAAGAGATGCAAAATACAATAACTGAAACAAAAAACACTAGAAGCAGCTAACAGCAGAATACAGGAGGCAGAAGAATGGATAAGCGAGGTGGAGGACAGATTAGTGGAAATTATGGATGCAGAACAGAAAAGAGAAAAAAGATTGAAAACAAATGAAGAGAGTCTCAGAGAACTCTGGGACAATGTTAAACGCACCAATATCCGTATTATAGGGGGTCCAGAAGGAAAAGAGAGAGAGAAGGGGACAGAAAAAATATTCTGAGAGCACATAGCCGAAAACTTCCCTAACATGGGAAAGGAACCACTCACTCAAATCCAGCAAGCACAATGAGTACCATATAAAATAAACCCAAGGAGGAATACCTCAAGACACATAGTAATCAAACTGACCAAAATTAAAGACAAAGAGAAAATCTTGAAAGCAGCTAGGGAAAAGAAACATACAAGGGAACCCCAATAAGGTTATCTGCAGATTGTTCAGCAGAAACTCTGCAGGCCAGAAGGGAGTGGCAGGATATACTTCACATGATGAAAGGAAAAAAACCTCCAACCTAGCAAGGCTCTCATTCAGATTTGAAGGAGAAATCAAAACCTTCACAGATAAGCAAAAGTTGAGAGAATTCAGCAACACTAAATCAGCCTTACAACAAATGCTAAAGGATCTTCTCTAGGAGGAAAAGACAAGACAGCAACAGGAAACAAAAATTCCACAGGAGTTC
Source organism: Phacochoerus africanus (assembly GCF_016906955.1). NCBI lineage: Eukaryota > Metazoa > Chordata > Mammalia > Artiodactyla > Suidae > Phacochoerus > Phacochoerus africanus. The sequence continues at coordinate 153,544,180 of NC_062546.1, read as the reverse complement.
CCGTCATGGTGCAGTGGTTAACGAATCTGACCAGGAACCATGAGGTTGTGGGTTCGGTCCCTGCCCTTGCTCAGTGAGTTAAAGATCCGGCGTTGCCGTGAGCTGTGGTGTAGGTTGTAGACGCGGCTCGGATCCCGCGTTGCTGTGGCTCTGGCGTAGGCCGGTGTCTACAGCTCTGATTCCACCCCTCCATATGCCGCGGCAGCGGCTCAAGAAAAACACACACACACAAAAAAAAGACAAAAATTCCACAAATGACAGGGCTCACCAGTAAAAGTATGTATACAGTAAAGATATGAAATCGTCCATGCACAATTATACCACCAAAATCAGAAATCATGAGAAGAGGTGGGTACAAATGCAGGACACTGGAAATGAACTTGCAATTAAGAGAACAACAACTTAAAACAATCTTATATACATATAGACTCATATCAAAACTTCAGAATAACTGCAACCCAAAAATCTACAATTGATACACAAACAAGGAATCTCTGGAGAAGAAATATATCTCATAGTAAATAAGTGCATAATCCACCATGAAGGGGGTCATTTGACATCATTCTTGGAACACTGAAGTCTTCTTAGATCTGATTCTGATTTCCTTTCCATCAAAGAATTTATGATAATTTTAATTAAATAATGCAACTGTACAATTAAATAATACAGTTCTACAATTGTATTATTAATAACCATTTCTCTCCATGGTACACAATGTAAGGTCTATAATGTTTTGTTTATCACATCACCTAGAATGGTGTAATGCCTATATTGAAGAATCAATAAGATGTAACAAATTGTGAGGACATATTTATATTGTTACACTGTTTTTTAACCAATTTATGCATTTTATATTTTACTTATTTTCAGAAGGTGTATTATTTTTGTTATTCTTACCAGTTAAGTTATTCTTTTTATTATGCTATATAAAATATTTAATGGTATATAAGGCTTTCTTCTTTATAAATTGTAGTTTTATAATATACACAATTTTAATATAATGCTAATTTTTAAAGAAAAATTGAAATGTAATAGATAATGCTAAATAGTAAAGATGAAAGCCATACAAAATGGGATAAAGTATAGAATAAACTTCCTATTTGTCTCAGTATATTTTTCATTCCACTTCTCCAGAGGGAGTCACTTAATCTTTTTCTTAAGATCCATGATATAATAATCTGTATGAATGTAATTGTGTTTAAATATATGTATTTTATTCTGTAAAAAAAATAAAAATTAAAAAAAAAAAGAATTTTCCATGATATTTAAATTTATTTCTGGAAAGTAGACAGAAATAATAACTTCAGGGAAATGTTAGGTTTCTAGTATTTGAAAGGCCTTCTAAACATTCAGAATTTAAAATATAAGAGAAATAAATTATTGGAATTTAAAAGTCCAGGCACTTTTTTACCTATATAAGAAAAATCAATTGATAAGAATTGCTTCAGGAGTTCCTGTCGTGGCGCAGTGGTTAACAAGTCCGACTAGGAACCATGAGGTTGCGGGTTCGATCCCTGGCCTTGCTCAGTGGGTTAAGGATCCGGCGTTGCCGTGAGCTGTGGTGTAGGTTGCAGATGTGGCTCGGATCCTGTGTTGCTGTGGCTCTGGCGTAGGCCAGCAGCTACAGCTCTGATTTGACCCCTAGCCTGGAAACCTCCATATGCCACGGGAATGGCCCTAGGAAAGGCAAAAAGACAAAAAAAAAAAAAAGAATTGCTTCAAAGTGGGCTAAGAGTCAAAGATAAAGGTCTCTGACTCACTTATTTAGATGTAAAGATGACTCTTCATAGAGGTAGGGGGAAAACTTCATCTCTGCTTATTTTCCCTAGAGCTCTTTTCCCCTGTTTTCATGCTGTAGTGAACAGCTGATAAGGAGGAAATGAATTCAAATTTATTTACTTCCAAACAGACATATTCTACAAAGCTTTGCTTTGAGTAAGGATAGTTAACAGCAAAGCAGTGCTATTGTCATTAATTTTTCATCCTTCAAATTCCAAACTGATTAAATCAAAATCATGTTCTGTTATTCCTTGACAAAAAACATTCTCCTGGTATGTTAAGCATTCATTTGACTTTCTTGTTAATGACTCAGAGATTATTCAAACACTTCAAGTTGTTTTCTTTCTCATGCTAAGTATCTTCTTTGGTTGTGTGGTATTTTGAATAAACATCACCTGCCTATTTTATTTATTTATTTTTTACGTCTTTTGTCCTTTTTTTTTAGGGCTGCACCTGCGGCATATGGAGGTTCCCAGGCTAGGGGTATAATCAGAGCTATAGCCGCTGGGCTGGCCTACGCCAGAGCCACAGCAACTCCAGATCCAAGCCGCATCTGTGACCCACACCACAGCTCACGGCAACGCCAGATCCTTAACCCACTGAGCGAGGCCAGGGATTGAACCCTCAACTTCATGTTTCCTAGTTGGATTCATTTCCTCTGCGCCAAGACGGGAACTCCTTTAATGTTTTTAATTCACACAAATAACCAAATCCAGTGCTTATGTAATGGAAATATTAGGCCTTTAATTTTTTAAAAATGATGTCCTTATGATTCAGAACTTCCCAGTTGAATTCTAGACAAATATATCAAGATGTAACATCAACTCCTGGAGAGAGGAAGTCAGTAAGCTTTTTCCAAACTTGCTTTGGATTTATTTCTTTCTTAGTTACATTTATAAGTGGCAAATTAAATATATAATTGCTTTCTTTTTCTTTTTTACTTATTACTTTTTAGGGCTACGCCTGTGGCATATGGACGTTCTCAGGCTAGAGGCAGAATCAGTGCTGCAGCTGCCAGCCTATGCCACAGCCATAGCTATTGCTGAATCTGAACTGCATCTATGAGCTACGCCGCAGCTCGGGGCATCCTTAAACCACTAAGCAAGGCCAGGGATTGAACCTGCATCCTCACAATACTAGTCAGGCTCTTAACCTGATGAGCCACAACAGGAATTCATGCTTTATTTTCTTAAATAACTTCTTTGACCATTTTGAATCAGTGCACCAAAAACTTGGTACTCGATTTGATAGAATATCTTTAGAGTTATTTATATAACAGTGAAAATGAAGAACAGTTTTAGTTTTAATTACAGAGATAATTTCTCATTCTTTTATGGATATATCTGAAAGATTGATGGTTTCTATCTTGTGGCTGGTAAAAGAATAGGGAAACTGGAGAAGTTTGGGGTGGCTCTGAAGAACAGTTATCTGAAATTATAAAAGTCATGGCTCCCTTGTCCAGAATCATCATCTTGAAGAGCAAGATCATAGCTCACCACTATCCTTAGAATAAAGTCAAAAGTCTTTAATAATGAAACATAAGACCTCATGTAACCTGGTCCTTGCTTATAGTTTTCGGTGCTTGGGTAAGGCTGACCTGCTTTCTCACTTACAGACTTTTGCTTAATTGTCCTCTGCCTAGAATACTCAGTTTCTTTTTAATTTTTCACTGAGCTAATTCCCACTTATCCTTTTGATGTCAGCTTAAGTGCCTCTTTGTGAAAGCCTTGGTCCTCCAAACTGGGTTGGGCATACTTTCATAATGCTCTAGTAGCACTTTGTTTTTACCTCCGTGATATTATTTTATATATTAAATTGTAAATGAGTTTTATTGTCCACACTTATAACTAGAGGGCAAGAACTTATTTTTCTTACTTTTGTACTTCAATCCTTCATACACAGTATGCATCTCATATTTATTGAATGAATTGGTGCATAAATAGACAAGTGTTAGTATAAATGAGTGGTTTTCAAATGGGGTTGCTTGATCTTGCTTACCAGAGGACATTAGGCAATTTCTGACAATATGTTAATTAAGATTTGGGAGAGGTGGTACTATATCAACTAGTGGATATAGGCCAGGTATGGTGCTAAAAATGTATAATATACAGGTCAGCAACCCCCCCCCAAATAACAAAACGCTATCTGGCCCAAAATGTCAAGGTGTCAAGACTGAGGAACTCTATGGTAAATAATACTATGTTTATTGTAATAGGTAATATAAAGCTGTTCTTAGGGGGAAAAGTGGGTAGCAAAAGTAAATAAATGGCATGTTTGAAAGCTGTTCAAACTGAGGAACAAAGAGAGTTGTTCAGGGCCAAAATCATGGAAAACAATAAGAACCAGTCTTCCTATGTTAGTGATGCCATGTATGGTGGGCTGAGTGGAGAAGTTAAAAAGTTTCAGGCTTAGATAAACTTTCTAATATATTTGTTGTTTTTTCTTATCCCTTCCAGTTACTGATTTTTTTTGTTGTTGTTGTTGCCTTAATTCCCTCTTACTGTCCATTAAATATTTGCCATTCAATTTTGAAGTTTTAGGAGTTCCCGTCGTGGCGCAGTGGTTAACGAATCCGACTAGGAACCACGAGGTTGCGGGTTCGGTCCCTGCCCTTGCTCAGTGGGTTAACGATCCGGTGTTGCCGTGAGCTGTGGTGTAGGTTGCAGACGCGGCTCGGATCCCACGTTGCTGTGGCTCTGGCGTAGACCAGTGGCTACAGCTCTGATTCGACCCCTAGCCTGGAAACCTCCATATGCCGCGGGAGCGGCCCAAGAAATAGCAAAAAAAACCCAAAAAAACAAAAAACAATTTTGAAGTTTTAAAAAAATATGTTCCCTTTGAACATTTCAGATTGTATACTGGGGAGGAAAACTGAAAATAAATTCCTCAAAATTTGAAGGAGAAAGTCTGGCAATATAGAAACTAAAGTGCTTCCAATAGAGGGATAGAGAAAACATTGTCTTTCTCTCTGTCTTCTTTGAAACAGGGATACGTTATGTCATACAGTCTATATTATATCTTTTTTTTTTTTTTGTCTTTTGTCTTTTTAGGGCTGCACCTGTGGCATATGGAGGTTCCCAGGCTAAGGGTCGAATAGGAGCTGTAGCTGCTGGCCTATGCTGCAGCCATAGCAATGCAGGATCCGAGCCCTGTCTGTGACCTACACCACAGCTCACAGCAACGCCAGATCCTTAACCCATTGAGTGAGGCAGGGATTGGACTCCTGTCCTCATGGATACTAGTCAGATTTGTTAACCACTGAGCCATGATGGGAACTCCAATATTATACCTTTCTTTAACCATGTTTTTGTCTATAGTTAAACATCGCAAGACCAATGTATACTTCTAAAATGTATCTAAATTTAAATCAAACTGGCCCTTAAAATCAAATTCAGGATAGCAAAAAATGGAAACAATTAGTAAACAGGAAAATGTTTGAAATATTAATAAGAACATGATATTTAACCAGCTTCGTAATTTATGGCCTATCATTCTGATTAATAATCAGACTCTATCTATGGAAATGAAGGGAAAATTACTTCTTCTAACATATATACAAAGATGAGAAATACTTCGCTTCTCTAAATAATCAGCACAGATGTTGCCCCCCTTGTTAACCTTGTGTTATTACCTATTTCACCACAAGAAAAGCAAAGTCATGTAGGTGGAGATCAAAGAGGTAAGATTAAGAAAGCAGATTGAATATACCTTAAAGAAAGTTCCATACTATCAATTAATTGGGAGTTCTGAATTGCTTTCTGAATCAGGAAATAAAAAAGGTCTGAATCTGGATGGTTTATAAGTCAGGTCTGTGACTTGACTCATGAATATTACCACTTTTTATACAGTTTTATAGGCAAACGTTAATAGATAATCATTTATAAGAACATGAAAGAATAAAAATTAACCAAACCAAATACATTTCATAAAAAGAATATTAATTTTTAAATGATTAGGGGCCATAGTGATACCAGGAATCTGATTTTCATCAGGATCTGCAGCTTGATGAGATTTCCTGGAAGATATCAATACTTTCTATGTTATTCTCATCAGATATTAAAGAATCAATGGAATTTATATGAAATGCAATTTCTACCCTTCACATGTATCCCTCTACTAAAGTTGAAAGGTTTATGTGTTTATCTATTTGGGTTTTAAAGTTTTATAATCTGTTTTTATATATGCTTTTGAATTAAAAAATGGAATAAATTTTGTATTTGTTTATATCAGGCTTTTTGTTTGATTTTTTTTTGTGTGTGTTTTGTTATTGTTGAATAAGCTCAAAAATAAAGCTTTTCTCCTATCATCTTTCACAGTGGACTGAATATGCTCTATCTGTGTAGTTAATGATTGGACTTGATTGTCCTCCTGTGCGCAAGAGAGTTTGAAGCACTTGTTCTCTTGGGTGAAAAGAGAGGAGAGCCAATTACCTCGGTGCATCCAGGCAGGTGCTCCAGCCAGACTCCCTGCAAATTCTGATAGAATGCTGACAAGGGACTTCCATCACTCTAGGAAAGGGGGGAGGTGGTAAGGGCAGAGTTCCTTCTGAAGGAGTCTCTGTTGCTGTCCTGGCACATCCTAACAATGTCCTTACATGGTAAGCACTGTAGCACTGCACAGCTGTCTAAGACACTAGTGGCCTGAGAAGGTGGTAAAAGCCACCATTTGCCTTACTTACACATATTTTCTCACATACAACTCATATAAACCTGTGGCCAAAGGGGTATGATTATCTTCTTTTCAAAGACAAAGGAGTAATTTGCCCAGAGTCACAAATATAATCAGTAGTGGAGCTACAATTCAAACGGAAGTCTCTCTAACCCCAACATTGCTGTGTTCTTTCTCTACAATTATTTGTGGCTCCTTGCAAGTTCTCCAGAGTTGCCTTTCTAACTAAAAGAGTTGTTAGCTTTGTTCACCCTTCCAAGTCAGATCACACAGAACTTTTGCTTTTTAATGTGGCAAATTTTTAAAGAATTTAAAAATATTTTGGAATTTCTTAATTGGAATCTTGACCTAATTCTTTTTTTTTTTTTTTTGTCTCTTGTCTTTTTAGGGCTGCATCCGTGGCATATGGAGGTTCCCAGGTTAGGGGTCCAAACAGAGCTATTGCTGCCAGCCTATACCACAGCCACAGCAACCCCAGGTCCGAGATGTATCTGTGACATACACACAGCTCACGGCAATCCTGGATCCTTAACCCACTGAGCGAGGCCAGGGATCGAACCTGCAACCTCATGGTTCCTAGTCGGATTCGTTTCCTCTGCACCAAGACGGGAACTCCCTTGATCTAATTCTATTTTTAACTTTGAACCCAAAACTTTCTTTTTTCTTTTTATAGTCGCATAAACTTGCAGCATATGGAAGTTCCCAGGTTGGGGGCTGAATTGGAGTTGCAGCTGCCAGTCTATGCCGCAGCCATGGCAACACTGGATCTGAGCCTTATCTGTGACCTATACCATAGCTTGCCACAATGCTGGATCCTTAACCTACTGAGTGAGGCCAGGGATTGAATCCACATCCTCATGGACACTATGTAAGGTTCTTAACCCACTGAGCCACAACAGGAACTCTTGAATCCTAAAATTTTCTTTTTACTTTGTTTTTAAGTTTTATTGAAGCATAATTTACAAGGTTGTGATAATTTCTGCTGTACAACAAAGAGACCCAGTCATACATATACACATTTACATTCTCTCTCAGATTCTTTTCCCACAGAGATTATCACAGAACACTGGGTAGAATTCTCTGTGCTGTACAGCAGGTCCCTATTGGCCAGTCACTCCATATACCTCAGTATGTATATGGCAATCCTGAACCCTTAGACCATCCCTTCCACCCCCTCAACACCTGTCCACTTTGGTAACAATATTTTTCAAAGTCTGTGAGTCTATTTCTGTTCTGCAAATAAGTTCATTTGTATCCTTTGTTTAGATTCCACAAAGAGATGATATCATATGCTGCTTGTTTTTCGCTAACTTCACTTAGTATGATGGTTTCTAGGTCCATGCATTGTGCTACAAATGGAATTATTTTATAATTTTTATGGCTGAGTAATATCCCATTGTTTATATATACCACATCTTCTAAACAAAAGCTACAGTCATCAAAACAGCATGGCCACTGGCACAAAAACAGAAATATAGATCAATGGAACAGGATAGAAAGCCCAGAAATAAGCCCAAGTCCTGATGGTCAATTAATCTATGACAAAGTAGGTAAGAATATACAATCAAGAAAAGACAGTCTCTTTAATATGTGGTTCCGGAAAAACTTGACAGCTACATAGAAAAGAATGAAATTAGAACATTCTCTAATACCATACACAAAAATAAACTCACAATGGATTAAAGACCTAAAAGTAAGACCAGATACTATAAAACTCTTAGAGGAAAACATATGCCAAACACTCTCTGACATAAACCACAGCAATATCTTCTCAGATCCACTTCCTAGAGCAATGACAATAAAAACAAAAATAAACAAATAGGACCTAATTAAAGTTAAAAGTTTTTGCACAGCAAAGGAAACCATAAACAAAACAAAACAGAAAACACAGAATGGGAGACAGTATTGGCAAATGAATCTGAAACTTTGAATAATGTCAATTTTGACTTTTTCTGTGCAAAAAATTCATCACTACAAACTTTTATCTCATATAGGAGGTTTGTCTTAATGGGAAATTTTAAAATTTCTTCCATGAAACATCACATGATGAAGGCAAAGAGTCATCAATGGTTGGGAACACAGTATAAAAGGAATACATCAATATCTTTTGAGGTCAATCTCATAGAAAAAGGGCACTAGATTAAGTCAAACAGGTAAGGAAAGCTTTTTCCTTGAGACTACTGCAGTAGGGGAAAGAGACCAAACTCAGCTTCACTGAAACAAAGGGCTGTAGAGTTTTTAAGAGCTGGAATAGGGGAATTACAAACCATCTGTGTCTCCTAATTGGCCTAACAGAATGAAAATGTAAACTTTCTCACATCTTCATAACAAAAGGAAGTTTTATGCCTTGGAGCAAGGCATCTACTGAAGTTAGGCTCTAATCTTCCCACAGACTCTTGGAGACAAAGCACTATCTTCCTTTATGAATATGTTTCAAAATGGTGACTATCAGGTCTTTAGTAAAGATATTCCCTGGGTAATGAAACTAACAAGAGGCTTCTAAGGAGATCTGTATACATTTCAGAGAAAAGAGAAAGAATTTCTGATTACAAGTTTTGTAAAGCAAATGCTCTAAGAAAAGGGATTACAGTTAGGGACAAACCTATCTAATCTAGACAAACTGAGGGGGACATTGAGGTCTTCTTGATCATCAATAATAAGACTTTACTGAAGCCTAGAATTAGCATTGTGTTTGTGATATATTACTATGAATATCTAGGAGCTGGTATTACTTGTCTTCCAAAGATCTGTTGACTTTGAATAATCATATTGCTTTTGAGTCTGTAGATAAAGAAAGAAAACCTAGATATTTTGGAAAACAGTCAACCAGATCCCCATGATATCTTTATAACAGCTCAATCTAAGTGGTCAATTTGCATACATTACTCTGATAATTTCCTCAATTATTACGTTTCTTTGACCATAGAGACTTTTCTGTTCTCAATTCTTATTTAATGTGTGATAGCTGAATCATATATGTTAGCTGCTGAAAGATCATCTTCCTTAGTTACAAACAAAACCAGAACCTCCATAGATTTTTGACACTGGAAGATCATCTTGGAAGCAGAGTGCAGATGAACAAGTAACTGCTTCTTTGTTTTCCTGAATTTACCTTTATCTTGGGGTTCTCTTATTCCAGTAACTCTCACTATCATTAAGCCATTCTCCAGGGCTAGTCTGCAGCTCCTTTAAAGATCTGATTTAAGCACAAAAAGGAACACTATCTTTCAGTTATCTTTATTACAATTACTATACCATGGAATTTTCAAATATTAACCAAACACAGAACCATAATAATAAAGACCTAAGCACAGAAAAAAGTATGAAGCATAAAAACAATCTGGTTTACATAGTGTAGGTTTCAGATCCTATGGTAACTAGTTCTTTTCCCAATCTCATAGGCTCTGTCCACTATCAAAGTAATAAATCTCTCATAATTGGATCTCTCCTTCCAAACTGACCTCAAGCTCTCTTGCATGCACTCTGTGATCTATACCCTAGATCCACTAGGGCATTCTCTTTTTTATGGACTGAACTTTTATACTTCTGCATCATTGCACAAGCTATGCCCCTGGCCAGGAACTGCACCCTCCCATCTCTTTTCTCCATATATTTTACTCATTCTTGAGAGTCCATTCATTTATCTCCTCTCAGTGTTCCAGATTACTATAGAATGAACTGATTTCCTGTTTCTGTAGTACTTCTAATATTATCTTAAAATTTAACTTTTAATGCGTTATTATTTGGTTCTATATTTATCCCCTTTGTTAGGTCTGAATTCCTTGGAGGCAGGGATTACGTCTTAATGACAAGCTACATCTAGCATAGTCACAAGCATGTAGTAGACACCCAGTATATTTTTGTTAAATTGCATTGATCAGTTTTTATGTCTCTTTGGAGATAATTTCCACATCTCTTTGCCAACTTATATAACTTTGAAGATTCCTTGCTTTAAATTTTCCAACTGTGTGAAAGAGTCTGTCTAGCTGCACATTTTGATCCTCGCCATCTTTGCATCAAGGCCACAATATCCTATAAAGTGAAATCTTGGGATATGAATTGAAGGTTAGAAGAGGGGGCCATTGAGTAATTTGCCTTACTTTAATAGTAGCCTTGATCTCTTAAAATTCTACTTATGTAAGAAAACTATTTGTTTACTTTAGTGCATACCTCAATCACTACTTAGGTAAAAAGAAAAAAAAATTGCTGGAGATGCTCACTCATAATGAAATTTTATACCAAGTCTCTACAATTGCAGAACATGTTTACTTAGCTAGTGTTGCCCATCTTTCAAACCTACAGAAAGAACCCTTTTGAAAGCTGAATATGCAAGGCCTTTCCCTTTAGAAGAGAGAATCTCATTGAGGCCATCTGAGGTTTTTATCCCATTCTTTCTTTTTCTATGGCAGTTCTATGTATAGATTTCTAAGGTATCTCCATACTGATCTCCATAGTGGTTGTACCAGTTTACATTCCCACCAGCAGTGCAGGAGGGTTCCCTTTTCTCCACAGCCCCTCCAGCACTTGTTATTTGTGGATTTATTAATGATGGCCATTCTGACTGGGGTGAGGTGGTATCACATGGTAGTTTTGATTTGCATTTCTCTTATAATCAGCGATGTTGAGCATTTTTTCATGTGTTTGCTGGCCATCTGTATATCTTCTTTGGAGAAGTGTCTATTCAAGTCTTTTGCCCATTTTTCCATTGGGTCGTTGGCTTTTTTGCTGTTGAGTTGTGTAAGTTGTTTATATATTCTAGAGATTAAGCCCTTGTCGGTTGCATCATTTGAAACTATTTTCTCCCATTCTGTAAGTTGTCTTTTTGTTTTCTTGTTGGTTTCCTTTGCTGTGCAAAAGCTTTTCAGTTTGATGAGGTCCCATGGGTTTATTTTTGCTCTTATTTCTGTTGCTTTGGGAGACTGGCCTGAGAAAATATTCATGATGTTGATGTCAGAGAGTGTTTTGCCTATGTTCTCTTCCAGGAGTTTGATGGTGTCTTGTCTTATATTTAAGTCTTTCAGCCATTTGGAGTTTATTTTTGTGCATGGTGTGAGGGTGTGTTCTAGTTTCATTGCTTTGCATGAAGCTGTCCAGGTTTCCCAGCAATGCTTGCTGAATAGACTTTCTTTTTCCCATTTGATGTTCTTGCCTCCCTTGTCAAAGATTAATTGACCATAGGTGTCAGGGTTTATTTCCAGGTTCTCTATTCTGTTCCATTGGTCTGTCTGTCTGTTTTGATACCAGTACCACACTGTTTTGATGACTGTGGCTTTGTAGTATTTCTTAAAGTCTGGGAGAGTTATGCCTCCTGCTTGGTTTTTGTTTCTCAGGATTGCTTTGGTGATTCTGGGTCTTTTGTGGTTCCATATAAATGTTTGGATTGTTTGTTCTAGTTCTGTGAAAAAATGTCATGGGTAATTTGATAGGGATGGCATTGAATCTGTAGATTGCTTTGGGTAGTATGGTCATTTTTACAATATTGATTTTTCCAATCCAGGAACATGGAATATCTTTCCATTTCTTTACATCTTCTTTGATTTCTTTGATTAAAGTTTTATAGTTCTCGGCATATAGGTCCTTTACCTCCTTGGTCAGGTGTATTCCGAGGTATTGGATTTTGTGAGGTTCAATTTTAAAAGGTATCGTATTTTTGTATTCCTTTTCTAATATTTCATTGCTGGTATACAGAAATGCAACTGACTTCTGAATGTTAATCTTCTATCCTGCTACTTTGCTGAATTTATTATTCAGTTCAAGGAGTTTTTGGGTTGAGTCCTTAGGGTTTTCTATGTATAGTACCATGTCATCTGCATATAGTGACAGTTTTATCTCTTCTCTTCCTATTTGGATGCCTTTGATTTCTTTTGTTTGTCTAATTGCTGTGGCTAGGACTTCCAAAACGATGTTGAAGAGCAGTGGTGAGAGTGGGCATCCCTGTCTTGTTCCAGATTTGAGGGAGAAGGCTTTCAGTTTTTCCCCATTGAGGATTATATTTGCTGTGGGTTTCTCATAAATGGCTTTGATTATATTCAGGAATGTTCCCTCTATACCCAGTTTGGCGAGGGTCTTGATCATGAATGGATGTTGGACTTTGTCAAATGCTTTTTCTGCGTCTATTGAGATGATCATATGATTTTTGACTTTTCTTTTTGTTAATGTGGTGTATGATGCTGATTGATTTGCGTATGTTGAACCATCCTTGTGAACCTGGGATGAACCCAACCTGGTCATGGTGTATAATTTTTTTGGTATGTTGTTGGATTCGGTTGGCTAAGATTTTGTTGAGAATTTTTGTATCTACATTCATCAATGATATTGGGTGATAGTTTTCTTTTTTGGTGGTATCTATGTCTGGTTTTGGAATTAGGGTGATCGTGGCATCATAGAATGTCTGTGGGAGTATTCCTTCTTCAACATTTTGAAAGAGTTTAAGGAGGATGGGCACCAATTCCTCTTTATATGTTTGATAAAATTCACCTGTGAAGCCATCTGGTCCTGGACTTTTATTGTTAGGGAGTGATTTTATGACGTTTTCAATTTCATTTCTAGTGATCGGTCTGTTCAGTTGGTCTGTTTCTTCTTGATTCAGTTTTGGCAGGCTGTAAGATTCTAGAAAATTGTCCATTTCTTCCAGATTGTCAAACTTGTTGCCATATAGTTGTTCATAGTATTCTCTTACGGTTTTTTGTATTTCTGCTATATCTGTTGTGATTTCTCCTTTTTCATTTGTAATTTTGGTTATTTGGGTTCTTTCTCTCCTCTTTTTAGTGAGTCTGGCCAGGGGTTTGTCAATTTTGTTTATCTTTTCAAAGAACCAGCTCTTGGTTTTTATTAATTTTCTCTATTGTTTTCTGAATCTCTATGTTATTGATTTCTTCTTTGATCTTTATAATTTCCCTCCTTCTGCTGACTTTAGGTCTTTTTTGTTCTTCTTTTTCCAATTCATTTAGGTGGAGGGTTAAGTTGTCCGTTTGGGATCTTTCTTCTTTTTTGAGAAAGGCCTGTATTGCTATAAATTTCCCTCTGAGCACTGCCTTCACAGCATCCCATAGATTTTGAGAGGTTGTGTCTTCATTATCATTTGTTTCAAGGTAGTTTTTAATTTCCTTCTTGATTTCCTCATTGACCCATTGGTTTTTTAGTAGCATGTTGTTTAGTCTCCATGTAGTAGGTTTTTTTCTCTTTCCTTTTCCCATGGTTGATTTCTAATTTCATGGCATTGTGGTCAGAGAAGATACTTGAGATAATTTCTATGCTCCTAAATTTATTGAGATTAGCTTTGTGTCCCAATATGTGGTCGATTCTTGAAAATGTTCCATGAGCATTTGAGAAGAATTCAGTAGCTTCTCAATGATGGATCTTGCTTTGACTTTATGATAGGAAAAAGTGTATTAATATTTTTGTCACTTATAAGAAATAAAGGTTTTATATCAAGTTTAAATTAGAGTCTTCTAAGCATTTTAGGTGTACTGCAATTAACAACTGGCCTGGTGAAACACTATATCCATAATGAAATTATAATGTATTTGTTTCCTAGGATTGCTCTAACAGGTAACAAACTATTGACTTAAAACAACAGAAATTTTTTATTTCACAAGTCTAGATGCCGAAAGCTTAAAATCTAGGTGTTAGCAAGGTGATGATCCCTCTGAAACCTATAGGGATATCCTTCCCTGCCTCTATCTAGCTTTGAGTGGTTGTCTGGCAATCTCTGGTGTTCCTTGACTTGCAGCAGCTGTATTACTCTAATCTCTGCTTCCATTACTATGGGGCATTCTTCCTGTGTCTGTGTCTCTTCTCTTATTATGAGGATCTATCCTACTCCAATATGACCTCTCCTTAGCATAATTATCTGCACCTGCTATGATTTTATTTCAAAATAAGATCATATTCTGAAGTACAGGGGTTTAGGATGTCAATGTATCTTTTAGGGTGACACAATTCAACCCATAAAAGTTCCTTTAGGATACTGTGACTTCCTTGTTACAGGAAGGGCAAAATTAGGAAATTCAAATGGTTGTTTATTGTTAATAATAAAAAATGTGGCTATATATAGTTTGTTCTGAAGATGCCACTATCCTGAATGGATTGGAAATATGTGGATATATATCTGCTTTTAATTAAGTCATATTGCTAGGGTCAGCCATTGATGAGATATGTGATGATGGCATCACAAGGAAAAAGAAGTTTTTAAAAAGTCTACAATGAATGTCTACAGAGGGCGTGGAGAGAAGGGAACCCACTTACACTGTTGGTGCGAATGTACATTGGTGCAACTGCTATGGAAAACAATATATAAAAAAAGCAGTATTAAAAAACTAAATATAGGAGTTCCCTTTGTGGCTGATCAGTTAAAAAATCTGATTGGGATCCATGAGGATTCAAGTTCGATCCCTGGCTTCACTCAGTGGGTTAAGGATCTGGCATTGCCGTGAGCTGTGTGTAGGTTGCAGACATGGCTCAGATCCTGCATTGATGTGGCTGTGGTGCAGGCTGGCAGCTGCAGCTCTGATTTGGCCCCTAGCCTGGGGGCCTTTACATGCTGCAGGTGTGGTCCTAAAATAGCACCCCCCCAAAAAAAAACCAAAAAGCAAACCTAAATATAGAACTTCCATATGATCTAGCAATCCCATTCCTGGGCATCTATCTAGAGAAAACCATAATTCAAAAAGGCACATGAAACTCAATGTTCATTGCAGCACTATTTACAATAGCCAAGACAATGAAGTAACCTAAATGTCCATCAACAGAAGAATGGATAAAGAAGATCTGATACATATATACTATGGAATAATACTCAGCCATAAAAAAGAATGAAATAATCCTATTTGCATCAATATTGACGGCCCTGGAGAGTATCATACTATGTGAATTAAATCAGACAGAGAAAGACAAATATCATATCACTTATATGCAGAGTCTAATCAAAATGATAAAAAAAGAACTTATTTACAAAACAGAGACTCAGAGATTTCAAAATCAAACTTATGGTTATCAAAGGGAAAACATGAGGGGAGGGATAAATTAGGAGCTTGAGGTTAATACATACATACTACTATATATAAAATAGATAACTAACAAGGACCTACTGTATAGCACAGGGAAATATACTTAACATTCTGTAATAACCTCTATGAAAAAAGAATCTAAAAAATGGATATATGTATATGTGTAACTGAATCACTTTGCTGTATACCTGAAACTAACATAACATTGTAAATCAACTACACTCTAATAAAACTTTTTAAGAAAGAAGTTTTGTCAGATATTTTGTCATTATTTGCTCTTCTCATGGCATTAATGCCCTCTATGTTCATTCGAGTACCAGAGTGATCATCCTTTTGTTAAAATCATACCAGTTTTTACTGGTTTGTTATAATAATTTATATAAAGGTAATTTAGATTTAAAAGTCATTTATCCTTTTCTGAACATACCATATGATTCCAGGTATGAGAAAACAGTCATCTTCCTCTTCTCAAACTTGCTCTCTTTTCAGACTTGTGCCCAAAGTGGCAGTCTAAGTGGCCTTATATATTTACAACCCTTGGCTGATCTCGAAGCTGCTAGGGACCATACCACTTGGGAGGAACAAAAATATTTGTGATCCTTTGCAAAATAAATCTTCATTATCTGCCTTACTTGCTAATTTTTTTTATTAGAGATAGGTGATTTATAGCGTTGTGTCAATTTCTGCCGTACAGTACAGTGATCCATGCATATATATACACGCACATATATACACATTCTTTTTTTTCCATCTTCCATCATGTTCCATCTTCCATCATGTTCAATCCTAAGAGACTGGATATAGTTCCCTGTGCTGTGGTTGGTGGATTCTTGCTAATTTTTAAAAGTTTGTGTCCCTGCTTCACTATGATCTATTTGAAGGCAAACTGAATCCTATAGCAGAGAGCCTAACTCATTTTTGAAAACTTATTACATGCATGGCACTATTCTAAGGGAATTATCTCTTATTTTATAGATGAGCAGATGGAGGCCTAAAGATAGGTTAAGTAATAAATCCAATACTCCACAGCAAGTGAACATCAGACAGAATTTGAATCGAGACAGTCTGACTGTAGGACTTGGGGTCAGCTTCATTCAGGAGTTCTGGTTTCATACATTAATTAATAACCAATAAACACATTCATTAAATATATGGTGCAATGTTTATTTGGGGGTATATCAGGCTTATTGTTCCCATCTCATAATCAAGTTAAAGTATGTCCAACTGATTTCAAGTTATTAATTGATTTCACTCAAAGTAAAACATTTTTTCTTTTGTGTGATTACAGATGACTAAGTGCTTTTCAGGAAAAGGAAAGGGAAACAATTCTGTTGCCTAGAATTCAATTTTAGCAATTGTGTGGGTTTTTTTTTTTTTTAAGTTTTATCGAAGTGTAGTTATTTTAAAAGGCTATGATAATTTCTGCTGCACAACAAAGTGACCCAGTCATGCATATACACATATACATCTCTCTTAGATTCTTTTTTTTTTTTTTTAAGGGCTGCACCCATGTCACAGGAAGGTTCCAAGGCTAGGGTTCGAATCAGAGTTGTATCCTCTGGCCTATGACACAGCCACAGCAACGCCGGATCTGAGCTGTGTCTGCAACATACACCACAGCTCATGGCAACGTTGGTTCCTTAACCCACTGAGCAAGGCCAAGATTGAACCTGCAATCTCATGGTTCCTATCAGATTTGTTTCTGCTACGCCACGATGGGAACTCCTCTCTCTTAGAATCTTTTCCCACATAGATTATCACAGAACACTGGGTAGAGTTCTCTGTGCTATACAGCAGGTACCCTTTGGGCAATCATTTCACATACCTCAGTGTGCATATGCCAATCCCAAACCCCCAGTCCATACATCCCATTCCCCCCCTCACCTGTCCCCTTTGGTAATCATAAGTTTTTCAAAGTCTCTGAGTCTGTTTCTGTTCTGCAAATAAGTTCATTTGTATCATTTTTTTTTAGATTCCACATATAGGTGATATCATACGATGTTTGTCTTTCACTGTCTAACTTCCCTTAGGATGATAGTTTCTAGGTCCATCCATGTAACTGTAAATGCCATTATTTTATTCCTTTTTATGGCTGAGTAATATTCCATTGTCTATATGTACCATATCTTTATTCATTCCTCTGTTAATGAAAATTTAGGTTGCTTCCATGTCTTGGATATTGTTCCACTGATCTAGATGTCTTTTTTTGGTGCCAATACCAAACTGTTTTGAGGACTGTAGCTTTGTAGTATAGTCTGAAGTCAGGGAGCCTGATTCCTCCAGCTCCATTTCTCTTTCTCAGGATTTCTTTGGCTATTTGAGGTCTTCTGTGTTTCCAAACAATTTTTAAAAAATGGTTTGATCTAGTTCTGTAAAAAATTCATCGGTAATTTGATAGGGATTCCACTAAGTCTGTAGCCTGCCTTGGGCAGTATAGTCATTTTGACAATACTGATTCTTTCAAGGAAAGATCATGGTATATCTTTCCACTTGTTTGTGTCATCTCTGATTTCTTTGTGTCTTATAGTTTTCAGAGTACAGGTCTTTTGTCTCTTTAGGTATGTTTATTCCTAATTACTTTGTTCCTTTTGATGTAATGGTAAATGGGATTCTTTCTCTAATTTCTCTTTCTGATTTTTCATTGTTAGTATATAGAAGTGCAGTTAATTTCTTGTATTAATATTGCATCTGGGAACTTTACCAAATTCATTGATGAGCTCCAACAGTTTTCTGGTAGCATCTTTAGGAGTTTTTTGAAGCTGTTTCATATTCAGTTATATTGTTCTACTAAACCATGCTACAATATCATGTCATATACAAACAATGATAGTTTTACTTATTCCTTTACAGTTGGGATTCCTTTTATTTCTTTTTCTTCTCTGATTGCCATGGCTAGGACCACCAAAACTATCTTGAAAAGAAGTGGTGAGAATGGGCATCCTTGTCTTGCTCCTGATCTTAGCATGAATCCTTTCAACTTTTCATTGTTGAGAATGATGTTATCTGTGGGTTTGTCACATACAGCTTTTATTATGTTGAGGTAGGTTCCCTCTATGCACACCTCTTGGTGAGTTTTTATTCAGAAATTATTGTTGGTTTTTGTCAAAAGCTTTTTCTGCATCTATTGAGAGGATCATATGGTTTCTATTCTTCAGTTTGTTAATGTGTTTTATTGCACTGATGGATTTGTGGATATTGAAAAATCCTTGCTTCCCTGGGATAAATCCCACTTGATCATGGTTTATATGTTTTTTGAGGCCTAGGAAGAACTTTACATTTTTTTCTTTATTAAATTAAAAAATTACAAATCAGATCTTGTAACAAGATCACAATATGAGATCTAAAGACACTGATTATATCTCCCTTCAACTCTTCCTCCAGTCTTAAAATAATTCATATGTACATTCCACTGTTTATCCTTCCACACCCTATTCTGACTCCTGATGGGATCAAAATATATACATTTCTACAACTTTCTATTTTTATTGAGAAGAAATAATATTCCCCCTCAAGTTCACACAAAAAGATTTAGTTTATTTTTAAAATAGCAGTAAAATTTCCCATTGTATAAAGGCACTGATTCATCAATTCCCCCAGTGATGGGCATTAGAACAGTTTTCAGGTCCCCTGCTCTCTTTTCTGCTGTGATAAGCTTATGAAAAGTGAGTTTTTTGGTCATATGGATTTAAAAAAAGATGTTGGCAGACTACATTGCCGAAATTTGCTACTTTAACCCTTTATAATGTAGATTTTTCTTTTTGAAATAAGACAGTATTGCCTTTTATATGTGTTAGAAGCTTCAAATTTCTTTTGCAATGTTTCACTTGTCTCATATCCAGAATAAAATTCATAAGAAACTGAGATGATATTCTCAATAGACATATAAATTTAAAGGAGGACACTTGAACTTGCTTCCTTGTTTCCTTTCAAAGAGCAGAAAGATGTTTACAGAAAAATAGATATAGGTTATATTTTGTTATTAGGTTCCATGTTTTATGTTAGGTCATGACCTTGGTTTCCTTCTAGACCACATATCATGGTTCAGAAGATGGGGGAGGGGAAGCTTTCTTTATGGTCCCTATGCAAAGATACTTTTAATTTTAAGTAAATTTCTTCCTTACACTTACTTATTGAGAATGCTATACATACCTTTCTTTAGCAATTCTAGAGACTATCAATTTTAGAGACTATCTCAGACAATGGACCTGCTGCCACATTTAAACATCCCTTATCATAAAGTTTGAACCTTTCAACTTGTCCTAGTTATTTCAAAGAGTGACAATATGCCAGAAGTTGTGCATGACTGTTTATCTTTCCTTGATTCTAAGCATTCACGTGTCAATGAAGACATTTGGTTGTTCAAGCTCTGCCATCTTGGGAAGTCTCTCTTACCTAATCAATTTAATTTTGTAACAATATAAATATTTAAATCAGTACTGCAGCATGGTTTAGCAGGACAATATAACTGAATATGAAACTCAGCTTCACTTTGTAGTAGTTATGTGAACTTGGCCAAGTTAATCATATTCTCCAAGCTTCAGTTTCTTCAGTTGTAAAACTCAGCTATAATACCAAACTCTCAGGGTTATATAAAAAGGAAATCACATAGCAATAACAACAAAAATCGCTAAGCTACATCAAAATTAAAAACTTCTGTGCATCAACTGCATAATCAATATTGTTAAAAAGCAACCCATAGAATAGGAGGAAGTATTTGCAAACCAAAATCTGATAAGGGGTTAACATCCAGAATATATTAAAAACTCCTGTAACTCAGCAACAATAAAACAAACACTCCATTTAAAACATGAGGAAAGCACTTGAATAGACATTTCCCTGAGGAATATATACAAATGGCCAGTAAGCACATTAATAGATGAAGAACATCACTAATCATTAGGGAAATTCAAACCAAAACTACAAAAACACTGATACAACTTCATATTAAAAAAAAAAAAAAAAAACAGAAAATAACAAGTGTTGGGGGAGTGTATGGAAAAATTGGAACTCTTGTGCACTACTGGTGGTAATACAAAATGGTACACCCATTAGGGAAAATAGTATAATAGTTCCTCAAGAAATATAAACTAATTTCACTTAGTAATATCATATGATTCAGCAATTACCCTTCTGGGTATATACCAAAGATCTGAAAGCAGAACCTTGAAGACACATTTGTATACCCATGTTCACAGTAGCATTATTCATAGTAGCCAAGAGGTGGAAGTAACACAAGTGTCCATTAATAGATGAATGGATAAATAAAATTTGACATACATATACAATGGAAAATTATTCAGCCTTAATAAAGGAAGAAGATTTTGAAAAATGATACATCAGGGATGAATTTTGAGAAAGTTTTGCTAAATGAAATAAACTGGTCACAAAAAGACAAATACTGTATGATTCCACTTACATGAGGAACCTAGAGTAGTCAAATTCATAGAGACAGAAAGTAGAATGGTAACTTTCAGAGGCTGCAGGAAGAGGGGTGTAGGAGGATTTATAGTCTAATGGGTATAGAGTTCCACTTTTTCAAGTTGAAAAGAGTTGTGAAGGTGGGTGTTGGTGATGGTTGCACAATGTGAATGTACTTAATGCCACTTAATGGTTAAGATAGTATGTTTATATTTATGTGTATTTTAAAGCAATTTTGGGAAAAATGAATCCGGTAATATATGTATAGCAATTAGTATGGTTTATAGTTATAGCAGGTGACAAATAAATGGTTATTATTAATAACTGATAATGTTTAGTCTTGCTGGGTTACTACTTTCCTTTGGCTTGTTTTATTTTTTAATTAAAATTTGTATGTATGTAAGTTTTTAAACATACAGAAAAGGTGAAATAGTTCAGTAAACACCTGCATATCCTTAGTTAAGATTCAGCAAAATTAACATTTTGTCATGTCTGTCGATCTATCCGTTTATATATATACGCATACTTATATACAAATATATTTGTATCTGCCTGATTGATGCTATTAGAATTTTACATTTTTACTGAACCATTTAGACTATTTACTTAAAATAAATTGTGGACATCATCACACTTTACTATTTTAGCATGAATTTCTTAAGAATAAAAATAAGCTGCAGCATAATCATACTGCCATTACAACAATTAAGAAAATAACTACTCCCTAACGTCATATGTCACTCATGAATATACAAATATCTCCAGTTGCCTACAAAATGCTTTTAACAGATAACTTTTCAGCCAGGATCCATTCAAAATTTATGCATCTTATTTGGTTATTATGTTTCTTTAGATTCTATTCTAGTAGGGACTCATGTTTATTTTTCCCTGTGACACTGGCTTTTTGAAGAGGCCAGTTCAGCTGCTTGGAGGAATGTCAAACATTCTAGATTTTTTTAAAAAAATGATTTCCTTATGGCATGGTTCAGCTTATTCTTCCATATCCTCTATTTCTGTAAAGCTGGAAGGTATTTATAAAACCTTTATGAACTTCAGATGAGATATTTTTAAAAATAACTTTATTGAGATGTCTTTGACATATAAAAGCTATATATATTTAAGGTGTGCAACTTCATATTTTAATATATGTATACATTGTGGAAAGGTCACCACAATCAAGCTCAATAACTTAGCCATCACTTATACATAGTTATCACTGTGTGTGTGTGTGTGTGTGTGTGGTGAAAAAATTTAAGATCTGTCCTTTTAGAAAATTTCAAGTATATAAAATTAGACATTTTTGCCAGGAAAAAACCTCACTAATTATGTCTTTATACTAGCTCCCAATAGGCATATAAGGCAAGTTTTGTTTCCTTGAGTTTGCTGAAGTAGATCACTGGGTTAAGAGAGGGTCATCAAATCTCTATGTTGTGAAGGATATAATGTGATTGCAAAGCAAGCTGTTCAATCAGAGCCTGCACCCCAGCAGCCTTACTGTGCCTGGCTTTAGCTTTGTTGATCTTTGATTAAATCAATATTTCATTGGGAGTTTTAAAATGGTGAGGAATTAGAATTCCTCCCTAAAAAAAGTTAAATTCTTTCCATTTAATTATCAATTATCTGAGTGAAAATTGGGTAATAGCTCTCTCTTCCAGTGGTGGCAGATGAGATTTGTCTTTCACTTTTCAAACATTGTAGGCCATACAAATGCATAGCAATGAATTACAACTAAGCAAACCGTTTCTTAGCAAATCCACAGGTGATATCTTGTCATACATTTCTAAATTGGGTTATACTGATAATGATTTAAGGTAACAAATTCTGAACTGTGAAGAAGAGGTGGATGACTGTTTAAGCCAATAGCAGTTCAAGCATCTTCTCTTGCCTTCTCCTTTACCAGATCCCTCCAGAGGTGCATCACCAAATTATTCCCCTTGGCTGAGAGGAGAGATTACTGTATGAATCTCTCCTTTGTTCTTCTTTAATGAATGGTCTTTTTCTTTTTGTTCTGCCTCTTCTGTTCATAAAAAGGGGGCTTCTTATAAGTACATAAAACATACCCCTGGAAAGACACTCTGCTGACTTTCATTTTTTCAGCAACAAACAATTATTGAACAATTGTTTAATGTTAGGCACAGAATCAATTTCTGGATCTATACAGAGATAAAAACCACTGTCCTTGTCTTTCAGGAGTTTATGGTTCATTTGGAAACTATCTTTTGAAGGGGGGTCAGCTAATCTTTCAAGTATAAAAGAAATAACCTGTGGATGATCAGGAGGTCATTATAAAGATGACAGCCTCTCTTAGGAAGTGAATGTAGAAAAAGGTCCACTTAAAAAAGGACCTTTCTGGATAGTGAGACAGGGTTGAAACATTGCTAGGTTGAAGATTTAGAATTCTGCTGGCATAATGGGTCAGAATCTCCTTTCCAAAAAGTTGCTGCTACATTGGATACCTGAAAATTGTTCAACCTTTGATGTCACTCTCAAAAATCAAGTTTACTGGCATGTAACACATTTGCTATGACTGACATTATATATTTTTTTAAAATATAAATTTACTGTCTAATTTAGTAGTTAGTACACTATTTTGCTTTAAAAGAAAAATAACATTGTATATTACTTTTAATCCAGTAATAAGCAGTTCTTGCATTTTACCAAGATTTTCATTTTAACAAGGACAGAAAGTGATTGTCTTTCTTATAGCTCATAAATTTGTTTTCACAGTTACATACTCACTTTAGATAAATAAATGAAAATAACAAGTGGCCAAATGAATCTCCCAAATCTCAAAATTCACAGATGACCATTTTATGCCATTTTCTTGGGCCTCTTTTTTGTCTGGTCCTACAAACTATTCTAAGATTTGATTTATAAAATAATACTGAGCATATTTGCATTTCCTTTTCCATTCTTTTCTGCATGGTGAGATGTCAATGACTCAAACTGTAAAACAAAGTACATGAAAAATATATTTCTAAAATTTTGAATTGTAATGTAAAATGTTTTCTTTCATCTATATAATAGCTATTACCATTCTCTTCATGATCAGGAAGAAATGAATATTTTGTGGGCATCTATTGAGAGGAAAACCTAGATTTGCCTTTTCAATTTTCATGTATATCAACATTATTATCTAAAGGAATTAGCAACCACTTTACAGCAGTTATCATACACCAGCTCTTGTTCTAAGAACCTTATTATTACTATTATAATGCTCATATCAACTCAATAAGCTAGGTACTACTACTAGTCTCATTTTGTAGATGAGGAAATTAAGCAAAGAAAGCTTAAGTAACTTACCCAATGTTCTACAAGTAATTAAGTGGCAGAGTCTGTGCTTTTATCTCTACCCTATGACATTTTCCCACAGCTTCAGAGCTCACAAATATGGATGTACTCACCTCAAATTTTCCATCATCTGGTCTAACTCAGAAATGAGTTTAAGAGTATGTTAGGTATTAATGATTGAAAGATATGCTCCAATTATTTTACTGCTTCAATTATTACTACCATTATTTTTATTCTCACCCTATTTCAAACAAAAAAAAAATTAATATTAAACTTTGACCCTCTATAAAAAATCTTCACAGGCAATAGTCTGCATCTATTAATCCCACCTATAATGGAGAAAAAATAAAAATCATTATATATAAAAAAACAAAACAAAAAACTGGAGTTCCTGTTGAGGTGCAGTGGAAATGAATCTGACTGGGAACCATGAGGTTGCGGGTTCAATCCCTGACCTCGATCAGTGGGTTAAGGATCTGGTGTTGCTGTGAGCTGTGATGTAGGTCGCAGACGTGGCTCGGATCTGGCGTTGCTGTGGCTGTGGTGTAGGCCAGCCGCTACAACTCCGATTAGACCCCTAGCCTGGGAACCTCCATATGCCGGGGTACGGCCCTAAAAAGACAAAAAAGACAACAACAAAAAAGCTTCACTACTCTATTTGCCTCTTATTGATGAATGCTATAACAAACAGCCTCATAAGCCCATCACTATATTTGACATGGGAATGCTACTAAGGATGTTATTTACTACATTATTTAGTCCTGCACTGTGATGCCCCAAGTGAGAAATTTCTTTTAAAATTTAGTGGCAGGAAAGGGATTAACTTTTACTGATAATATTCCTCCCTTTTCAGTAGTAATTCACAATTGGTCATATTTCCATTTCCCCTGTGGTTACCAGAAATATCATATATAACACAGTCGAATATGTATTTTAGTCAAATATGCTGCCAATATAAAAAGTTTTAAAAATAGGTTCTTACCACCTCCAATTTTACATTTTATACTTTGTAGTTTTCTCTTCTTTATGTCTTGGCTTCCTATTTCAGTTTGTATTTTCACTGCAGCAGATTTTAATACACCTTTTATCACTTTTGAATGTTTTATGTAGGGTATCTCAACTGCCTCATGGAATAAGACAGATATAATGTCATGTTCCCTAGGCCCCTGGGATGCAGGGAAGCAAAAGGCATGGTATCTGAACTTATGAAACTCAGACATCATTGGGAATATAGCACATAGACATAGAAATAAATTATTAATGAGACTGAACACAAATGAGTTCCAAACAAGTCGTACTGATAAAAAATATTGTCTGAATTTTGAGCAAAGTCCAGGGAAGTTGGAAAAGACAGAAACAGAGCTAAGTTGGTCACTGAAGAATAGCTAGAGCTTCAATAAAAGTAATACAGGAAGGGCGGAAGACTTTTTAGGAAAAGAAAGTTTCCTGAACTGATATATAGAAATGGAAATACAGTTTTATTCAAATGACAATGGACGCATAAGTATGCCAGAAGAGTGCTAGTTCCCTGCTCTAGCATTCATTCTCCTGCTTTCCCTCAATTGCTGAGACTTTATTTCAGAGCAACCATGTAACCAGATTTAAAAAAAAAGCTATGTTTTCATCTCCACTTTGAAACCAAGTTCAGCTAATTACTAAGTTTTGGCAGTGAAATATAAGTACAAGTGTTGTGTCACTGCATGGGACTTTTGGAAGGTCTCCTTAAGGAGAAGGAGCATGTCCTTCTCTCTTTTTCCCACGCTACTGTCCAGAAGGCCAAAAAACAGTTGGAACTCAGGTGGGCGGAAATCTTAGACTCTGAGGATAAGGGCCATACAAAGGCATGAAGGAGCAGAGAGCTGAAAGCAACTTGATCCTATAACGTCTCCAGTATTTTCAGACAGCCTTGGACTGCCCACTTGAGATTCTTTTACACAAGAGACTAAAGTCTGTTGAGTTAGTTTAAAGGGAATCTTTTCCAAGCTGCTCTGACTCATGCTAAATGCAATTCCTCCCTGATAAAACCATTTGGTTAGCGTATAGAATTTATATGGTGCACAATGAAAAATTATGGGTCAGAGCTAATATCCAGCAAAAAAAAATACAGGCTTTATTACTGAAGAAAATAAATTTGATTATAAGTGAATTTTCAAGGAAAAGTTTCTAAGCTGTTTTATTCAGTTAATTAAATTTGTATGAACTAATTTTCTGAGTGAAATTACATGTGTATTAATACCCTGAGAAATATAGAAATATATACCTAGTCTGTATTTACTATTTCTACAAAAACCCTTTATAAATGGACAGAAGACATGGAGTAGTTTTTAAATGTGCTCAAAGTTTTAATAGCAGCTATGGAAATCACAAATATGAATTCAATAAAAAATATTTTCTAAGTTTATAAATATTAACTTCAGTTTAATAACTCATTTTTAATGACAATGAAAACAGAATAAAAATAGAACAACAGTATTAAATCTTGAAAATCTAACTAAAGGTAACTACATAAAACTGCTGTACAAAAAGTTAATTATAAAACTTAAGCATTTCAATAATTTGTTATGTTAAAGACGTTGAAAACTCATTATAAGAAAAGTTAGATTTTTCTTTTAACTACGAATAGAGACAATATTAAGATGGATATTATTTTTTACATTATCCAATTTTGCAAGCTGAGATTTACTGTTAGTATCTTAAAACATTTTTCTTGGTCTCTGTACCTTCAAATGTGTATAAATTAAGGAATAACTGTATTTGATTTGAAACATACAAAGAAGATGAGAAGATATATGCTTTTGAAATCTCCTAATTTGGTGGTATTTCATGTCTAAATGAGTAAAGGTCTTATTTTTTGCAGCTGTTTGACCCTTAGTTTGCGATCTGGGTATAATGTATCACATTCCAGGTTTCTTATGTAGGCACCACAAAACCTGCTGTATTAAGCCCCCTTCCCTTGGCTGGAAAATTACCTTAGAGAATCAGGTCATCAGCAGGCAGAGATTTCAAGCACAATTATGTATCAGCTGTCAAGAAGAAAAAGTTTCTTAGAAATCAAAGTGGATAATTCCAATTGGAACCAAGCCTTTTGTGGTAATTGGGTAATTTTCTTACTAGTTTCTTAATTTTTGACTTCTCATGATAATAATGCACCAAATTGTCATGAAATGGCAAAAGTGGAAGTGATTCAGACTATCATGCAGCTAAATTTCTTTATAGCAGAAAAGAAAGTTTGTGTTTAAAAGTGTTAAAAGAGTGTTATAAGTAATTACTAATTGAGTGTTACAAGTAATTACTAATTAATTATCAAGCTAGACTCTTCCAGGGCTTTTACCACTCAAATTATTCACTCTAAATCAAGATCATATAAGAAACAAAATTTGTAAGGTTATCATGGATTATTTATATGTTGCAAAGCAAGGATAAATGTTAAGCCAAATCTAGGTGTTCATAAAAATAAATTAAAAATTTGATTTCTTGAACTTTTTATGCAAAGGTCAAGTATATAAAAAATATTTGTATAGCAGTGTTGCTATTTAGAGAAGATGAAAAGGAAACTCGTAAATGGTAGATGGTCTTAGACTGTTAAGAAAAGAAGAAAAATCTGGCAAATTCACTATGAATCATTAATATCAGCTTTCCATATTTACAGAAGTTTTTGCTCAAATATAAATTTCAAAACTTTGAAGATACAAATACCTAAAATTGATGCTTTATCTTGTTTCATGCTAGAAATCATACCTTGAGTAACTGGCAAGAAATATTTAAAATGTTATGCCCACAATTCACCTTTCATTTCTTGTGTCATAGCATTTATACATAGCAATCTTATTATACAAAATAATATATATTTAGAATATAAAATAGATATCTTTGTCCTCTCTGCCTCCATTATTTCCTATCTTGCTTTTTTCTTTCTTGCTAATCTTTGTGTGTAGAAATATTGATAACTAGGAAGTTTCCTAGATTTACATGAAATATAACTTCAAAAATTACATTATTGTAAGGTTTAGGGACAAAATTGTGGTAGCTATAGGAAATGAATTGATTTAAAACAGGAGAAATTTAACAAAACGTTGTGACCAAGATTTGTTATGGCTCACTGAAGGTAGAACATCGAAGTGGGAATATAAAGAAAGTTTGTGGATGGAAGAGAATTAATGACCTGTCTAAAAACAAATCAGAAATTCCTGTTGTGGCTTGGTGGGTTAGGAACCCATCACAGTGTCAGTGAGAGTGGGTTTGATCCCTGGCCTTACTCAGTGGGTTAAGGATCTTGTGTTGTTGCAAGTTGTGGCATGGGTTGTAGATGTGGCTTAGATCTGGTATTGCTGTGGCTGTGGCACAGGCCCATAGCTACAGCTCCAATTTGACTCCTAGCCCCTGAACTTCCATATGCTGCAGGTGCAGGCATAAAAAAAAAACAATAAAACAACATCAGTGGTTTTTTTTAAAAACTGAAATATAATTGATTTAATGTTGTGTTATTTTCTGCTGTATAGCAAAGTGATTCAGTTATACATACATATACATTCTTTCTTTAAAATAAATTATTTTCTATTATGGTTTATCACAGAATATTGACTATAGTTCCCTGTACTATACAGCAGGACTTTATCCATTATATATATATAAGAGTTTGCATTTGCTAACTCCAAACTCCTATTCCATCCCTCTGCCACATTCCCTCCAACTTGGCAACCAAAGTCTGTTCTCCATGTCTGTGAGTCTGTTTATTTCATAGATAAGTTCATTTGTGTCATATTTTAGATTCTATGTAGGAGTAATATCATATGATACTCATCTTTCTCTTTCTGACTTATTTCACTTAGTATAATAATCTCCAGTTCCATCCATATTGCTAAAAATGGCATTTCATTCTTTTTTATGGCTGAATAGTATACCATTGTGTGTATGTGCCACATTGTCTTTATCCATTCATCTTTGATGAACATTTACATTGTTTTCATGTCTTAATGATTATGAAGAGTGCTGCTATGAACACAGAGGTGCATGTATAGTTTTGAATTATATTTTTTGTCTGGATATATTGTTAAAATGGCCATACTACCCAAAGTAATGCAATTTTTATCAAATTACTCTGACATTTTTCACAGAACTAGAACAAATAATCCTAAAATTTATATGCAACCATAAAAGACCCAGAATTGCAAAGCAATCCTGAGGAAAAGAAATAAAGAATGAGGCAAACTTTCCCAGACTTCAGACAATGCTACAAAGCTACAGTAATCAAAATGGTATGGTACCAACACAAAAAAAGACATATGGAAAATAGGAATAAAATAGTGGCCCAGAAAAAAACCAACACACCCATGGTCAATTAATCTTTGACATAGGAGGCAAGAATATACATGAGGAAAAGACAGTCTCTTCAACAAAGGGTGTTGGGAAAGTGGGACAGCTGCATGTAAATCAATGAAGTTAGAACATACCCTCACACCATACAGAAAAATAAACTCAAAATGACCTAAGATTTAGAAATAAGCTATGATACAGTAAAACTCCTAGCAGAGAGCATAGACAAAACATATGCCATAAATTGTACCAAAGTTTTCTTAGGTCAGTCTCCCAAGGCAATAGAAATAAAAGCAAAAATAAACAAATGGGAACTAATAAAATGTACAAGTGTTTGCACAGCAAAGGTAACCATAAATGAAAAGACAACCTATGGAATGGGAGAAAATATTTGCAAATGATGCAAAGGTCTTAATTTCCAAAATACACAAAAAGCTCATAAAACTCAACAACTAAAAAACAAAAACCCTATCAAAAAACAGGCAGAACTAAACAGACATTTCTCCAAAGAAGATACACAGATGGCCAACAGACACATGAAAAGAAGCTCAACATCACTAATTATCAGAGAAATACAAATCAAAACTATAGCAAGATAGACCTCACATAGGTCAGAATGGTCATCATTAAGAAGTCAGCAAATAACAAATGCTGAAGAGGGTGTGGAGAGAAGGGAACCCCCCTACACTGCTGGTGGGAATGTAAGTTGGTACACTCATTATGGAGAAGAGTATCGGGGCTCCTCAAAAAGTCAGAGTTTTTAAACATTAAATTTAAACAGTATCAAGTAGAGTATCTAGAAGCTATCTTTAAATATGCTATAACACTCTTACAACTCACTTAAATCACTGAGCTCTGAAGCGCTCTGAACTCACAGGTCCATATTTGTGTATCCTACATCTGCAGGGTAGACCCAACTTCTCTCTTCTCTCTCTCTTCCTTTTATTAGTAACTGATGGTGGTGACTGGGGCGAAGCAGTACCTGGGTCTCACTTTCTACAAAGAGTGGATAAAGTTGCTGAGTTGTTTCCTAGGGAGTAAGGAAGACTAAGGGATATGTCAGCTGTCTTCAACTCCTTGAAGAGCTTTATTAAAATTCAAATTGATTGTTCCATCTTGTTTCAGAAAGAGTAACAGTAAGATTTTGACTATTACAAATATCATTTGAACCATTAGATTAAAACTAACAAACATTCTCCCTTATAAACTGTGAGTGTCTCATTACCAGGAGTGGTTAAACCAGGCAAACAGAAAGCAGATGGTAACAGATGGCTGCTGAGTCTGAGTTTTTGATGCTATGTTTTTTATGTATATATCACCAGTTGATACAAGAATCCCTATCATTTCTTTATCATCCCCCTTGGCCACCAAGCTGTGGTCTCAATGCTAATGAGTTTACTACTTTTCTCTTCTGTTTTTACAGGGATTTAAGGAAATTTTGACTATAGTATTATTTACTATGCTATAAGTTTGATAAAACCAATATATTCTTTTGAGTCAATAAATATGAATAAAATATAAATTATAAAACATCAGTAGACATTAGATTATAATTCTAATCTTTGTCGACTCATTGGTGTGCTTGCCTTATAAAAAAATAGTTGTCAAGCTGTTTCATGTTCCTTTGAAAACTCTTCACATCCAGTGAGAATAAATTAACAGAAGGAGGCTGACCCTGTCCCTTCAAAATTTACAAGGAAGAAAAATTCTACAAAATTATATAAAACATCAATGATAAATAATATTTAACTCAAACATAAAAAAGAACAGAAAAATATGAAGAAGGAAGGCTGTTAAGAGAAAAATGGGGCATCCAAAACACATTTTGTTCCTACTAACGAAACTTCAAAACGACAGATTTTATAACAACAATTTAAAAATAAGGGCTCTAAAGTTTTGTTGCTGCAACAGTTAATAATTTTTTTTTGTCTTTTTAGGCCACACCTATGGCATATGGAAGTTCTCAGGTGAAGGGTCAGACTGGAGCTGCAGGTGCCAGCCTACACCACAGCCACAGTAATGCAGGATCCGAGCAGTGTCTGTGACCTATACCACAGCTCACAGCAACCCCGGATCCCTAACCCACTGAGTGAGGCCAGGTATCAAACCCATGTCCTCATGGATACCAGTTGGGTTTGTTAACTACTAAGCTACAATGGGAACTCCTCTATGGTAGTTAATAGTTTCAACAGAAATCTTGTTGAAATAATTGTTACAGACTGCCGGCCATTTTTCAGTATTTGATAATGAACGCTTCTTAAGATTGGCTTAAGCTATGAAATGTTAGTATAAAATTTTTTCTAGGAAATATACTATTAAAAACTGTTTCCTGAATACATTCTTCAGTACATGGAAAAGTATAGAAACATGATTAGGTGGACTGATTGAAATAAGTATCTATGCACAGTGACTGCAAGGATGATCTAGAAATGACAGTGCTGAGAAATTATTATTCTCAGACAACAATATAAAAATTTAGAAAAGTGATTATTAGGATTTTTAATAATCTGAATATTTTTGATAAAATTTTGTTTATTCTTATAACAGATGCTTTTTTCATGACAGTGAATCAATTACTATGAGCCCTACTGAATTTAAATTTGCCATAGGAGTTACTGCCCAGTTGTGTCAGGTAATAGATTATATTTGTTCACATTTCTTCACTTCACATGAGTGTTACCAAACAGATAGCACTGACAAGGCTTTAGAGATTTAATATTTCAAATGTTTCTGTCTATGCTTTTGAGAGGATATCCTGAAATCCTTATAGGATAATCTATGAGATTATGCACATTCTTTGCAAGAGATTCCAAGTTTTGGGGATTTTTTTGCCTTTTTTTTTTTCTTTAGGTCTGCTCCTATGGCACATGGAAGTTCCCAGGATAGGGGTCGGATTAGAGCTACAGCTGCCTGCGTATACCACAGCCACAGCAATGTGGAATCCGAGCCACATCTGCGACCTACACCACAGCTTCATGGTGACGCAGGATCTTTAACCCACTGAGCAAGGCCAGGGATCAAACCCTCATCCTCATGGATACTAGTTGGGTTTGTTATCACTGTGCCACAATGGAAACACAAGGAATTCTGAGTTTTATGATGAGTTACAGCTAATGGAACACTTATTTTGCCAAATTACATCCCCAAACCAGATTTTTCTATGATGTGGCAGAAAGAAGACCTTTCTAAGATAGCTATCCAATACTGAAAGATGTTGCCTTGGAAGGTAATAATAATAATGGCATGAATAAAAATATTGATAATGCTATTGATAATTTACTGAGGATTTACTATGTGCCAGGCATCATGCCAAGTGCTGTACATGTCTTATTTCATTAGCATAACACTGCAAGTAGTAATATTATCTTTAGTTTATAGATTAAGATTCTTAAACTCTGAGAAAAATGTTAAGCAACTTGCCAAAGTTCACATGAGTGGACATGATAGAAAGGAATCTAAATCTAGGTCTGCTTAATTCTAGAGCCCACGCTCCTAACCAACTCACTAAATACATCATCCCTGGAGATGTTCAAGCTTAGTCCAGAAGACAGCTTGGCAAGAATAGGCTAGAAAGGCTTCCAATATCAGCTGGATGGTTGAACCAAGTGAATTAAAACTTTCAAACCCTGAGAATCTGTGATTCTATGTTTATATAAGTCAGAAATGTATTTTTATGTACCTTTAAACTTCAGAAGAAGAATCGTGACTAGAATTTCATCAAAGATGGATTTAAAATCAGTTTTAATTTAAAACACTAAAAAGGAATATAAAATAGTTTAGAAAATTTGGTTCCAAAACAAATGTTCTCTTCAAATTGTGGGTTAAATTTAGTCAAAGAAAAATGGTGCAATGCCTTGCTTCAGGCCCTTGTATTTCATCAAAGTATTGAAATTTCTTTTCCACTGCTCTCCCTGTCTGAGGCTTGTCTCAATGTTCCATTCATCTCTTTTCATGTCAGTCACCACAGAAAGCCCCAGATTTCCTGGCCACTCCATCTTCAGCAAAATCTCGATATTCTTGACCTCTTGAATGGTTCCTTTACCTTTTTTTCTCTAGTGAGAATTGGCCTCTTCCATAGGGCACTCCTTCCCTGAAGACTTCTCAGGTGATGGCTGCTGTTTTCTCTACAATTCTTGTACTGGATGACCTGAAGATGGGACAGACATTCTCTTTGTCCCTCTTTGCTGCTTTCAATCATTCTTTTTCCATCGTCTTGAAAATTCTGAATTCCATATCAAACTGCCCACTGCGTCTCCTTAATTCTGTTATCAACTAACTCACAAGCTACCACCAACCCCCTATACTCTGTTATTTTAGTTTCTGGCCCACTAGCCCTTTTTCTAATATTGTAAAATTATTGGTAAAGAAGAAGGCCCCGGTGATTGGCCTCCCCTTTCTTTGATCATCTCTTTTCCAATGATGTAGGCTCTGCATTACTTAAGCCACCTAATGTCATTGTCAAAAGGCACTTCTTATCCTGCTCTGTGTTTTCTCTCCTCTTCTCATGTTCATCCCCACCTGCAACTGTATGGTTTATCACCTTATAAAAGACTATGTAATTTATAATTCCTTAAGCTTTTTAAAATTACTTGTTTTCCCCCCGGATAGAATGTAAATTCCTGAAGACCAGAGTTTTTTTTTTAAAGTTGATTGTAGGAGACATTGGATAGGTATTTTCAAATCTTTCTTCTTCCCCAGACACACAGGTAGACTAGATTTCCCAGCTACCTTTGTGATTTGTTTCTGGTCAATGATATGTGAATGAAATGATATGTACTATTTCAAGGCCTGACCTCCCTGTTCTCTCTCTTCCTGCAACTGCTGTGTGACTACAGAGAGTTCAACCAATGACTGATGTTCTCTATAGGGTAGTGGAGCCCCAAGATAGTAACAACCTGAGTTCCTGAATCACCTCCTGATGGCAGCTC
This sequence comes from Phacochoerus africanus, assembly GCF_016906955.1. Classification (NCBI taxonomy): domain Eukaryota; kingdom Metazoa; phylum Chordata; class Mammalia; order Artiodactyla; family Suidae; genus Phacochoerus; species Phacochoerus africanus. The sequence continues at coordinate 153,509,775 of NC_062546.1, read as the reverse complement.
ATCAAACATACCAGTGATCTTTTACCTGAGATAGAATTAGTATTCTGTTATATTAAGTCCTGAAAATTATTGGGTTGTTGTAGCAGTTAGCTATTCTGAATCATATAATGATATATCCCAAGCACCTGAAATTATGACTGAAGCATGGTAATTGTTCATTAACAGATACAATTTCCTTTATTTTTCAATATAATGTAATAAAAATTCTCAAAAATCACTAGTACCTGCTTAGTGAGTATTTCAAAACTAGTATTTCAAAACTAAGGCTAACAGAGAATATGGTTTGCCTGGAATTTCCCTGAATTCTGATGACCTGTGCTAAGAAATTAGGTGGCCAGGGAAATGATTTCCCTGGAAAACCAGGTCTTACTCTAGCTGTAACAATAGAATAGAAAGGCTAATGTTTGAAACACTCTGTGAATTAATCTATTCTGAACTAAGTTTTCTTTTCCTATCTTCCCTCCTTTCTTTCTTGGTGTTTAAAACCTTTGTTTAGAGCTTAGGACATTTTTGATGTACTGGCAAATGACCAGTTCAGCTGGTTACTATTCTCACATTTACTTTCTTAATTTATAGTACAAGTACTCTAGTATGCTGAGCAGAATTAAAGCCCTTATTTGAATGCTGATCTTAGGATTATCTTAAGATATTTGAGGTAAAAAATACACTGCTTCTTTTCTAGGGACCGCCAAGATTTACCAAACATTTACCAAAAATATTTCTCTTTTGATTTATAAATGAGTGAAAAATCTGATGACTTTAAACACTGCCAGTAAAAAGCTAAGCTATTATGATAATACTTAAATTCAGAAAAACAAGGCTTTCTGCCTGATTCATGTGTATATCAACTTAACAAATGTTACTAACTGTGCAAGTGAAATTATATAACACAGAAAATACAAACCATTTAATAACTCTGCCCATAAATAGCATGAACATATACAGACAAGTATGTCAAGAAACATTATCTCATTGAAAGAACCGTAACGACTTGGGGAAGAAAGGAAAAATAATATATATTAGAAATACAGTTGTTACTTCTTTTTTCCATATTATATATCTATTTAAGTTGGAACAGAGTTCCTCGGTTTTTCCTTACCTATAGTGAATGATTTGTAGCAATAATGTAATATAGACTGAAAAAAGCATTTGCTTTTCTATTTAAGTACATAATTTGATCATATTTAGAGACATTTTCCAGAGATCTGCAAATTATATTTTGATTTCCTAATTCACTCTTTTCTCTGCCACTTGCTATACATTCTATGTATAATACAATACCATGTTACTGATTATATTAATTACTGATTTATGTTTAACATATAACTTTTAAATAGACTGTTTTCTCAGAATTGTTGGTTTTGTGTCTTTTTATATTATTAGTAATACTTGCAATTTTAAAGAAGCAAATCTGAATTAATAGAAACACAGCCATTGTTTGCAATTTAAAGTAGAAGGCTATCTTATGAAAAGCTTCAATAGGAATTGTGTTCAGTGTTACAATTTTTTCAAGAATTTTCTTGAAAAGGCTATTAAAATATATTCCTACTGCTTTTTGAAACACTATTCCCCCAAGAATAGGTTTTTTAAGGCATCAATGACTTGAGGATCCAAAGCTTCTATAATCTAAAATGTATTATATTTGAGAACTTCAAAGTAGTTATAAACATTATTTTGTAATATATACTAGCATACAATTATCTTCACTATGTACTACAAGCTGAATAATCTGGGTTTAAAATCTTAAACATACCTCTTGTTAGTCTTATAAATTATGATTTTTAGGAAATGTTCAGTTGGTTATCCACATGGAGTACTCATCTATTGGAGGAGTGGTCTGCAAACATTTAGAAAACATGTACTGGTCAGTTTTTCCATTGTGGAGTTGCTGTTTGACCTCAGCATGACCTATCTGAGGGAGCCCAGAAGCACAAGTGGAATCTAATTCCAAGTGGGAAAAATATCTTATAATAGTGTGCATGAACTAGAAAAATATCAAAGAGTCCTAAGCTACCCCAGATGGAAGTTTAGTCACTGTGAAAAAGAACTTCATCCACAAAGAAAGGTGGAAATCCTTAATTTGGGGGAAATGCTCTAGCAAACTTACTTTAAAAATTCCCTAAAAACCGAAGGAGAAACAGCATCTGCCTCCTTGGTCTGTGTGTGTTTTTGAATAAACTCCTGAGTGTATCTTTGACCTCAGCACAGTTTATTGAGAGTGGTTGGCAGGCACAAATATGGGCCCACATTTTCCTAATCTGACTTCCAAATTCTTTCTTGCATTTTGCTTGGTTGTATCCTGTGCATTTCAACTTGGCATTTCAGCATTTGTCACTGATCCTATTTTAAAAATCAAGCTTGCCGTTGTTTTGGCTCAGGTAGTTTAAAAAAAAAAATTTGAAAAGCAACGAACTATTCAAGAGGTCTTGGGAAAGAAGGCAAAGCCAGCTGTTTCCTGTTAATAAGAACCTAACATTCTTTAGGCTCTGGTCTCATCTTCTGTCCACTATTTCTCCTCTAATGTCTAAGCAAATATCATATCAATTGACTCAAGATGAGAATAAAAGCAAATTTCCTTTCCAAATTTCAGGGATGTTCTTTGGGAAAAACACAAGGTTAGGAAAGCAGATATGTTTATTTTAAATTTGAGATAAGAATTAAATGATACAGAAGCCTCATTGCAGGAGAAAGTATGGTATTTGCTTTAGGGCAAGCCTTTCCCATTTCTACAGTGTCTCAAATCAGTCCCAACTTCCCTAGTCCTCAGATACTAACGGGAGAAGCATTGTTATTTAACATTCTTTAAGGTCCCTTTTCTTCAAAACTTACCTATGTACTAATCTCTCAGAGAAGTGGAACTCATCAGTTGATCAATTAATTCATGCAAAAGTGCTGAAGAGTAACATATATATATATATAAGCTTTCAATTTTATTTTTGTTTAATTTTTTATAATGATTTTTATTTTTTCCATTTTAGCTGATTTATAGGGTTCTGTCAATCTTCTACTGCACAGATGGTGACCCAGTCACACATACATGTATAAGCAACATTGATAACCTTTACCTTAATCACAGAAATTTTTGGGTCTGTGACAGGTAATTTCTGAGGGTCTTTCTGGTTAGAGTGAGTGCTGTCAAATCACATTACATAGAAACATCCATAATCTGCTTAAACACGAATGAATGTAGACCTATTTTTTTTTCAGGATATTTGTCTATGTACAATTCCCATGGAATTTAAAGAGTTTGACAAGTATCTGTATGGATTACGCATTTTAGTTAGCAGTTAGTGGGTACTATTGGTTAAGCAGGCCTGACTGATAAAAAATGACTTACATGAAATAAATTCTGATGTTCTTGATTAATCAGTTCTTTCTAGAGTTCTTTCATTAAGCAAATATCCAATGTTCATTGTTAAAGTCAGGAAGGCACAAGATAGAGCATTAAAACATATTAACCTCATTTGGTTTCCTGTGACTTTGCTTTTCTCTTCTTTTTGGAGCAGAAATTCATTTTAGGAGATGATAGTCCTCTTAGGCAGATATGGACAGCAAGAAGGTGCTAGATTAGAAAGAGTAGACTGAACATTTAGAAAAGGAGTTCTACAATGGGATGGAAACCTAGCACTTGATACACAAATGTCCTTATACTTTGAAGAAGCAATTATTGACCAGGGCTGTATATTGTTGTTGTTGTTAAATTCTATTTTGTTGTTGTTGTTTTTAAATTCTATTTTTATATCTCTTTACTCTTAATAATCTCTGATAATACTTTTGATTTGCTTATTTCTTTTAATTTTGCAATGTGAGTTCACCTAGAGAAGAAGCCCCAACTATAGTTGAAAGTATCTGTTAAAGATGTGATTATAAAAGTGATTTTTGGAGTTCCTGTTGTGGCTCAGTGGTTAATGAATCTGACTAGCAACCATGAGGACACAGGTTTGATCCCTGGTCTTGCTCAGTGGGTTAGAGATCTGGTGTTGCTGTGAGCTGTGGTGTAGGTTGCAGACATGGCTCAGATCCTCAATGGCTGTGGCTGTGGCCAGCAGCTGTAGCTCCAATTTGATCCCTAGCCTGGGAACCTCCATATGTTGCAGGTGCAGCCTTAGAAAGCAAAAAAAAAAAAAAAAAGCAAAGGAAAAAAAAGTGATTTTCAAAGAATCATATTGATAGACTCTCAATTTGGGAGGAAAAACATGAAACAGATAAAATTTTCAATAACTTCTACTAGTCTTTCAGTAGCAGTTCTTTCAAGTCACTCATTTTACCTGCTGTTTAGTGGGCTTTCTTCATAATATTGTAGTTAAATTACCTAATATTCTGTCATTTGTAGTTAATAAGACATTCATTTTGGTTATTAAGACATCTTTCTTCTCCACACTTCTTTCTCTGGTGTTGGTTTGATGAGGAGAGAAAGGGAAGAGATTTGTCCTTATAGCAAAAGTGCATAGCAAGTTGGCTATACACTTCTTGGTTGATTGTAACTTTTGCTTCTAGATGAGAATCATCCCTTAGGTGTGGTAGTGAAATTACATATTTGTCTATTGTTGGCTGTGGCTTCCATCTGTATGGTAGGTGCTCAAGTGCTGGCACTCTTGTGGCATGACCGGTTGTGAGTTCTTCATAGGACCTGATAATGGCCTCCTGATGCATGACCCTGATATGGAATATCTGTCATAGGTTGAATATCTTCTTACCTCTCACAGAAGGCAGACTACCTGCAATATCTTGTTTCTGGCATACTCCGTGGATAGGTGTATCTGTTGGAGTGGCAATTATCAAAATGACTTTGCCATGTCACCTTTTCTCTTGTCTTGCTGTACTGCAGAGATCCTTGGGCATCCTTGCAACAGACCTGATGGGAATGCAAGCTGTCCTCCTGGCACTTCAAGCCTCTGATCTTCCACTTCTTTCCTGCCTCTTCTCTATAGCAAGGCTATATCAGATGCTTTGCTTGTCAGAAGCTCAGCCACTGTTAGGTAAGAGATGATTTACCAGTTCCTGCTTTAGTAGCAACTGGAGGCAGTTTGAAAACTCCTTTCTTATTGGAAAGATGGATCTGGAGGATCAATTCTAATGACTTTCCTCAACCAGAGGAAGGATGTCGGGAGGAATGTTGTTCTCCACCAGCTCTCTAGTGCTCCAAAATGTCAATTCTCACTTGCTTCCAATCCTTTCATTTTATATATCTATAAGGTAAAAGTCACCAAACTAGTTTGGTCTCTGTCACTAACTATGTTATGTAATTACACTAATAACTGGCATAAACTGGTCTTGGAATAAATACAACCAACTCTTGGTAAGAATATAAATTGGCATGTAGGGGAAGAAGCATAGATGCCTGGAAGGAAAACAAGCTCTGAGCTTTTGCTCTGCCACTGAGGATGTCAGTCAGTGTCTTTTACTGACAGGAGGAATGCAGAACTTTTATGAATCCTACAAGTCTGTTAATGGAGGTGAGTTAGGGAGATTTCACTATGAACTATGGTACTTGCACTGTAAAGCAACTTTATGAATCTGAGGTTGAATGATATGACCCAAACCTTCTAGCTAATTAGTCACGGTTAGGACATGGAATCAACTCTTCTGACTTTATTTGTAGAACTCTTTCTACTACAATATTTATATCCATCAGGGTTTAGTCAGGAAAACAGAAACCATTACAGATAGTTCAAACAGAATGATTTATTAGAAGGAACCTCTTTACATTAGCCATGAAAGAGACAAGACAGTGAACAGGGAAGAGTGAAACTGAGAAGACAGCTATTGCAGAGAGGTGCTCCCATGTCTAGGGCTCAATGTGTTACCAGAGCTCATGTGATGAGGGCTATGACCAGGACAGATGCTGGTCAAAAGAAAGCTGGGATCACAGAAGGTGGGAGTTGGAGCCATGGAAATGGCACAGCCATTTAGTCAGAAAAGCCAACCAAAGTAGAGAGAGATAAGGGGAAATATCTGGTTTCTTCCTATATCCTGCCCTTTATTCTCCCGCCTGTGCCTCTCCTTCCTTTTCCAATATTTGCTTTTTTTGGAAATAGGTATGTCATAAGCCTGATAGTGTTACTTAGAGAAACATGTAACTATGGGCTAAGAAAAAAACATGTCATATCTAAAAACTTAGCCCTAAAAAGGAAAATGTAAAGAGTTAAAAGAAGCAAACTCCCAGTAAGATAGGCCCTTAATATTATTAAAAAAATTGTTACTCATAATAGCCAAAACATGGAAACAACCTTAGTGTCCATAGATGGATGAATGGATAAAGAAAATTTTACAAATATGTGCATACACACACACACACACACACAATGGCATATTATCAGCCATAAATGAAGGAAATTTGCCATTTTTAACATGAATGGATCTTGAAGGATTATGCTAAGTGAAATAAGACAGAGAAAGACAAAAACTGTATGATCTCACTTATATGTAGAATCTAAAAATGCTGAACCCATAGAAACAGAGAGTAGGGTAGTGATGCCAGGGGCTGGAGGGTAGGGAAATGGGAAGATGTTTGTCAAAGATTGCAAACTTCTAGTTGTAAGGTAAATATGTTCTGGGGAAAAATAAATATTATACAAATAGAAATTGATAAAAGTAGACATGGAAATTGTACCATTTACCCTTTTTGATCTTCATCATACCTTTTACTGTAATTATATCTTTTTGCTTTTATAGGAAAAGGAGAAAAATGAAGAGGAAGAAGATCCAAAAAGAGGAGCAGAGAGGGCAGAAATCATCAGAGAGACAAATCTGGAGAGGCACAGACAGCACAGGTAGAAAAGCAAGGCTAGTAATTGAAATTCCAGATTAAAATGTTTAAGCAATACTATATATATATATATATATATATATATATATATACACACACACACACAACATTTCAATGCACAGTCCCCATTTAAATGAGAGGAAGGAGAAAGGACAATGAGGGTGAATGGGAAAGAATACATATCAAACAAACCCTTTCCCTACAGCATTATTTTCCCTTAGGCCGACCTTGATTTCTTCCCATCAGAAGAGGTACCACAAATGTGCTGGTAGTATATCCCTAAACTCATGTTTTAATGAGCATTGTAACACAACTTTTTTTTTATGACTTAAAGTCATCTAAACTCAAAGGTCTAAGTTTAGACAACAGAAAGAAGTATAAACAGAAAAGGGAAGGGTTTATCTTCATAAAGAAGAGAAAATGCTTAAAAGTTGACCATAAACAGGGGAGAGAAAACAGACTACTATGCTTCGATTCTTATACCTGCCAGGGCTAGTCTAGCTGCTGCTCTGAGCAATTTGCTCTGCTTTAATTTTGTCAGTTTCTATTTGTCACTTAGCCTTGGTCTCCAATTGTGGTCAGGTAATTGTCATCTCTTATCTCCATTTGGAAATGTTTATATGTAGATAGTCCTGTAACTTGAAACAGGTCACTGATTTTTCATAAGGTTAGGGTTCTTTTATTTTCTGCTTTTCATGATTAAAAGATACTTACTGAGGAACAGAGACCACTGTTAAATAATTTATACCAAAGGCACCCAATATCATGACAGAATTCAGGATGTGGTGGGAGACTGGCAGGTGGGGAAGGAGAGACAGAGGAGTAGTTGGCAGGACCTGTGTGTATCATCTTCTTAGTTTAGAAGCCCATATGGTGCTTCATAATCCTCTGCTCAATTGCTGTATAGTTTTAGTCTACATCCTATTAAAAATAAAGTCTATTAAGAAGAACATTGTAGATACATTATAAATCTCATGTTAGAATTTACAAGAATTTTTCAGGAGCAGTGTTTTGAGTGTAATATTGACTGACCTTGAACAATAAATTGAGACATCTACTTTTTTGATAAAAAAAATACTTATTTCAGAAAATGCTTCCACTATTTAAAAATTAAAAATTACATGTGGTTAATTAAAATAAAGTGCAGTTTTAATGTTGTGAACAAAATAAAACAAAATATAACAAATAACTCTCACCCCCCCGCCCCAAAACCCCATACTTTATTGTTGATAACGGAGATATGCCCTGTTCCTTCTGCAGCTTGATGTACAAAGGTCTAAGTCCTGATTTCAAACACTGTGGATGAACTCCCCAAAAGAAAGCACAGTTCCTGATCTTCAGAATCTTGTAATTTGGCTTATCTGATGACATACAGCTTACAAGAGCAAGTTGTAGTGTCTCCCAACAATAGTCAGTGACATATTAGGGACTATTTTACAGGTTAGTAGAGTAGTGTGTTGCTTAGAATTAGTCATACCAACTTGTAAGTTCTATTTATAATGATAATTTTTAGAAAGCATAAATAAATATAATTAAAGTAAAATAGATTTTATTTTCTATAATCTTATTGATATTTTTTATCTGAGTTATTTCTACTATCAACATTTCATAATCAGTTACAAAGCATATTTCGTAGTCTTCAATATCTGCATCGATTGTGTCAGTATAAGAGGGCCACCTTGTTCTCTGACAGCTATACTTCCTACTGCCCACTGCTTCCTAGATTTGTAATTTAATGAAACAGCGGAGCTGCCTTGAATAGACTTACTCAGAGCACACTCACAAAAACACAGACTGCTACAAAGGTCAAAGGGAAAAAGAGATATGAAAGAAATGCATATCAATGATAATTCTTACAAGTGTACTCACCCTCTGATTTCCTTTATCATTGGCCTGTAACTTCTGGCGTTTGACTCTGGAGACAAATGCTTGTTTTCATTAGTATGATTTTCCCCTAAAAGATAAATATATGGCTTTGGCAGAGAATTCAAAACAAATGTGAAAAGTGACAAACATCCAAGTTATTATCTTGACAACTGGCTTTTATGCACTAGTTGGACATCTTCAAGAACCAAAGATTTGTCATCCATTGATGTACATCTATGCTGTAGAAACTAAAGATATGCCACAGAATCAAGACATTTCAATTCCAAAAATAGATACTGTTATTTTATTTGTAATAGAATAACAGAATATGCTATAAAGGATAAAGATAAGATTAATAATAATCTTAAACACCAAAAAATACAAAAATTAAAAGAATTCAATCAAGTCTTACATTCAGAATAGATCAGGATCCATATAAAATTTAATTCATACTGTTTGAGCAAAATGAGAGAATGAGACTGGCAAATCAAATACTCTAGTTAATAAATAGTAACAAAATGTGAATATTTTAATGAAATCTTTATATGAAATCATTATAAGCAAACAAGTTACAAAATTTGAAAAAAAAACTGACATGATAAATATACTCAAACTATATTTAGGTTTTTTTTGATTCAAAATTATGTTGGGCTTATTATTTTGATCATATATTAGATCCTTCTAGCAACTCTGGTACTCAGTAAATATTTATCAAAGAATAAATATGTGGAAGCAGATGCTAATATGATTCTGGTTGAGAGAATGAATGGCTTACATATTACATAGTATATGTAGCATTTACATTGACCTTACAAAAAAGTTTAATTCATACAGAATGTTAGATATTTTCATATATTTCAGTGATTTTTCTTCACCCTAAATTTATCAAACTACTTGGTAGCAGTTCAGAAATTTGGCATTTTCTCTAGTGTTAAAAAGTAATTTGGTCTTAAAGCACATATATAGATATATCTGTCAAATAAAGGATAAAAATATATCTCTCTTTTGTTAAATCGAGCATAGTTAAAAAATAATCACAGAACATATGTTAATATATTTTGAAGTATTTAGAGTTGAGTTTTTAATTTTAAGCATTTTTTTCCCTGAAATTATATAGGTTTAGATATTATAAAATGATAAAATAATTTGAAATGGCAATGTGTAATTTAAAAATTATCTAATTAAAGCAAGGTATTTCATAATTACATAAAATTATTAAAATAGGTTTTAAAATATTTTCAGCAAATGCTTCTAAATGTGCAATATAAAACACTCAAATTGATTTTGATTTTGATGTATTGGACTTGAAATTGATAGGTTTATTAGTTGGAAAAGAATTTTAATATCCAGGCACAGCCTTAAGCCAATCATTTCCTGCTCTAGTTGCAAAACATCATTTACAATAGTTAATTTGTGATTTTAAAATTTAATTAATATTTCCTTTTTTAACATGTGAAAGTAATTAAGTCATAGCAGATTTGCCTATAAATATTCATGACTAAGTAACAAAATACTTTCGAATTTTCTTCTATGTTCATTGCATTAATATTCCATTATTAGTTAAATTAATTAAACATGAACAAATATAGGCCTAATGATCAGTCTGGAATGGTTTTAAAAGTAATTTAGATATATAAAAGCTTTTTTTATAAACAAGCTTTTTTTTATAAGCCTCACAAGAATAGTTCAAGGTTGGCAGAGCAGCTTTTCTTATATCCCTTTATTTTATATATAATGATAGCTGCCGTTTATCAAATCTTTCCTTCAACACAAAGCCATGGGAAAGAAGCAGAACTGCCACTGTTTACAGATAACATAATAGAAAATCCTAAAGATGCTACCAGAAAACTACTAGAGCTTATCAATGAATTTAGTAAAATTACAGGATACAAAATTAATACATAGAAATCTCTTGCATTGCTATACATTAACAACAAACTAGAAGAGAAATTAAGGAAACAATCCCATTTACCATTGCATCAAAAAGAATAAAATACCTAGGAGGGAATCTACAGAAGCAGGCAAAAGACCTGTACTCTGAAGACTATAAGACACTGATGAAAGAAATCAAAGATGACCCAAACAGATGGAAAGGTATACCACGTTCTTGAATTGAAAGAATAAATGTTGTCAAACTGACTATACTATCCAAGGCAATCTACAGATTCAGAGCAATTCCTATCAAGTTACCCATTTTTCACAGAATCAGAACAAAGAATTTTAAAATTTGTATTCAAACACAAAAGATCCTAAATAGCCAAAACAATCATGAGAAAGAAAAATGGGAATTAGAGGAATCAGGCTCTCTGACTTAGACCATACTACAAAGCTGCAGTCATCAAAACAGTATGGTACTAACACAAAAACAGAACTATAGATCAATGAAACAGGAAAGAAAGCCCAGAAATAAACCCATGCACTTAATTAATGTCAATTAATATATGACAAATGAGGCAAGAATATACAATGGATAAAAGACATTCTCTTCAATAAATGGCACTGGGAAAACTGGACAGCTAAATGGAAAAGAATGAAATTGGAACACTCTCTAAACCATACACAAAAATAAACTAAAATGGATTGAAGACCTAACTTCAAGGCTGAATACTATGAAACTCCTAGAGGAAAACATAGACACTCTGTGATATAAATTGCAGCAATATCTCTTTAGATCACCTTCTAGAGTAATGACAATAAAAGCAAAAATAAACAAATGGGACCTAATTAAAATTAAAATCTTTCACATAGCAAAGAAAATCACAAACAAAATGAAAAGACAACCCTATAGAATTGGAGAACATATTTGCAAACAAAGTGACTTACAAGGGATTAATCTCCAAAATATATTAATAGCTCATACAGCTTATTAACAACAATAACAAAAATACAAACAACTCAACTAAAAAATAGGCAGAAGATCTAAATAGAAATTTCTCCAAAGAAGCAACAGATGGCCAAGAAAAGACATGAAAAGATGCTCAACATCACTAATGATTAGAGAAGAGCAAATCAAATCTACAAAGAGGTATCACCTTGTTCTGTTCAGAATGGCCATCATCAAAAAGTCTACAAATAATAAATGCTGGAGAAGGTGTGGAGAAAAGAGAACCCTCGCACACCATTGGTAGGAATGTACATTGGTACAACCACTGTGGAAACAGTATGGAGATTCCTTAAAAAACTAAATATAGAACTGCCATATAATCCAACAATCCCACTCCTGCCATATACCTGGAGAAAACTATAATTCAGAAAGATATATATACCTCAATGTTCACTGCAGAACTATTTACAGCAGCTAAGACACAGAAGCAACCTAAATGTCCATCAAGAGAGTAATGGATAAAGAAAATGTGGAACATACACACAACAGAATATTACTCAGCCATAAAAAGGAATGAAATAATGCCACTTGCAGCAACACAGGTGGACATGGAGATTATCATACTAAGTGAATTAAGTCAGACAGAGAACAACAAATATCATATGATATTACCTATGTGCAGAATCTAATACAAATGATACAAAAGAGCTTATTTACAAAACATAAATAGACTTACAGACTTACAAACTATGGTTACCAAAAGGGAAACATGGGGGGAGGGATAAAGCAGGAGTCTGGGGTTAACATATACACACTACTATGTATAAAATAGATAACCAACAAGGACCTACTGTATAGTACAGGGAATTCTACTCAGTATTTTGTAATAACCTATATGGGAAAACAGTCTGAAAAAGAATGGATATATGTATATGTATAAGTAAATCACTTTACTGTAACCTGAAACTAACAAAACATTTTATATCAACTATGAGGTCCTGCTGTATAGCACAGGGAACTATACCTAGTTACTTGTGATAGAACATGATGGAGGATAATAAGAGAAATATATATATATGACTGTGTCACTTTGCTGTACAGCAGAAATTGACAGAACAATGTAAATCAACTATAATAGAAAAAATAGAAACCTAAAAAAGTACAAAATAAAGAATATTAGAAATCTATTTGGAAAGAAAAAAAATAAAAATTAAAAAAAAATAGTATCAACCCACTGTTTAGCCTAATGGTTTCATGGAAGAGACAGAAAATCCTAAAATTTCCTAAGTATTTGTGGTGGCTCTGGTCCTCTTCTGCTTCTAATCTGATGTAGGGTTTTTTTTTTTTTTTTTCTTAACAGAATTAAATTTGATTCAAGTAACTTTAGAATTCACCATGAATAAAACAGACCACTTTTGTGGGATCTATCTCTATTTGGTGATCATGTTAATGAAAGCCTTTAAAGATTTTGTGGATGCTCCAGCTATTCCCAACACTGCAGATTGATTTTTGATATGATTTTAGGCATGGAATTAGGGTGGAGATGACTGAAGACATAAATGTTGGTTCTAGACATAACTTACTACTACTATAGGCTCAAATCTTAGCTTATACAATGCTGATGTTTGACATTACTTAATTACTATTTTTTACTACTTAAAATTAAAATGTAGTTCTATAAAATTCAATCCTACATGTAATTGATTCAGTCAGCTTTAACAAGCTTTGTAGAGCACAGTCAGGGAGTACTAGTCCTAAAGGACTTTCAATGAATAGAATATTTAGGTTTAAAAATCTCTATTCACATGTATGGAAGTTTTTCTCTTGTCTAGAGTCTGTAATATAATTATTCGATTAATTTTGGAATTAAAAAGCAGAACACTTGGAAGGCGTCAAATATGTAAAGGTATTTTGCTTATACTGCACAAAGCAAATAAGAAAGGGATGAATTTGTTTTTAAAAAAGTAAAAAAAAATGGGGAAGAAAAAAATCAAAACTATTTAAATTAACAATTCACAAAGAACCAACTGAGGCCAATATCTTTTCAGACAATGTATTACTTACTCTCCACAATATCTATGGAAAATATGGTTGTTCATGCATTTAACTAATATTGGTGGAGCACTCACTTTATTCCAAGCACTGTCCTAGGTACTGTAGGCATATCAACAAGCAAGAGAGACAGGGTCTCTGTTTTCATGGAGCTTACATGTAAGAAAGAGCAACATACCACAAACAAGTAAATATAGGATGATGTGACTGAAAATTTCACAAGAAGTAGGCTGGTATTTTTTGCTTGGATGGAGAGACTAAGGATCCTGACAGTGGCACTCATTTGATTTTTTTTTTTTTTTGGTCTTTTTTTAGGGCTGTACCCACAGCATATGGAGGTTCCCAGGCTAGGGGTCAAATCGGACCTGTAGATGCTGGCTTACACTACAGCCACAGCAATGCCAGATCCAAGCCGCATCTGCAACCTACACCACAGCTCATGGCAATCAATGCCAGATCCTTGACCCACTGAGCGTGAGGCCATGGATCAAATTTACATCTTCATGGATACTACTCAGATTCATTTACACTGAACCATGACAGGAACTCCATTTGAAAATATAAGTAGGTACTGGAGGAAAGAGGAATATCAAAAGCCTTACGTCAGGAAAGATTATTATATGTTTAAACAAAAGAAAAAAGGCCAGTGTGCCTAGAGCAAAGCCAGTGAGACAATATCAAGGTAAGTCATCTAGAAGTGTGCTTTTAATATATAAATAGGAACCGATTGCACTGTTGTTCCAAATCTTTCAACAGTGTTCTCTTATACTTGGCACAAAATCCCCTAAATTTTCAAAGGCCTCCAAGATTCCACATAGATATGACCCCTGCTATCAATCCAACCACTGATCCTCCAATTTACGTCCCACCAGCAACCCATCTCCTTGCAGGTTGTCCAGTGTGTCAAGTATCCCCAGCCTCAGGATGCTTTTATTTGCTATTCCCTTTGCTTGGAATTATCTTTCTATGGACATGTACATGGCTTCTTCATGTTTTCACCCATTTCATTTTCATTCTCTGCTCAAATGTTAAAACCTTGGAGCAGCTTTCTCTGAATATCAATGTAAAATCTAATCCTCTCCTCTCCTTCTCTTTTCCTTTACCCTGCTTCTTCCAGTTGCTATGGCTGCATAAGAAATTATGTCAAAATTTAGCTGCTTAAAACAAAAATAATCATCTGTTATTTCTCAAAGAGATAATAATCATTTGTTATCTTTTTCGTGGGCCAGGAATTTGATAGTGGTTTATATGCGCAATTCTACTTGGGGTCTCTCATGAAGCTCCAGTCAGACTGTAGCTGTGTTTGGAGTCACCTTGCCAGCCTTTGTTCATATGCCTGGCGCCTGGTCTGGAAAGACTCAAAAGGCTGGTGATTGGAACAGCTGGGATTCTTAAGTCACCTTTTCCTTTCTCTATAAGTCATCCAGCTGTAGGGTAGTCAGAATTCTTACATAGTGGCTCAAGGTTCCTGAGGCAAATGTTTTGAGAGAGAGCGAGGCATAAGCCATATCACCATTTATGACCTAGCCTTGAGAAGTCAGGCAATGTCACTTTTGCTTCATTCTACTGGTTGGAGCAGTTACAAAGGTATACCAAGCTTCAAGGGATGAGGAGGGATATAGGCCTTGCCTCTTATGAAGAAGTGTCCATATAATATTTTATGAACTTGTGGGATGTATATATATTTTCTCCAATGTTTGGAAAATAAAATCAGTCACATTGCTTTACTCCTTCTCCAAAGTAGTTTTCATTCTGTTTATTGCTGTTTCCCATACTAGAATATAAGCCCTATAAAGACATGACTCTTAACTGTCTTCTTTGCTATTGGTCAATTTTCTTTACTATCCAAATCAGTGATTAGCACCCAATATTTTCTATTGTTGAAAAATAAATATTTCCAGAATCAGAAGTCTATGAAGTAATGAAAGCATTATGAAGACCAGTGTTTTAAAGATGTTAAAATATTTTATAATATTCTATAAGCTGTCCTGGAAATGTAATAAGAGTGCAGACTATACCAAAATTATCCCAAAAGTGAGCTGATTTTCATGATATATGCCTAAATAGGAAAATAAATGCTTCTTTTATAATATTTTGGAAAAACTATGACTTTTTAATGACATTATACTGATTAAGTTCCCAGTTGACACCAATCACAATGGTATGAGTACTATAAATTTAGATTGTAATCTGTTTCTGTGTGCAGATTATAACATTGCAAAAAGCACATTAATCTTCCAGTCATAGCTGTACAAATGCCGTCATTTAGCTCATAGTAATATCAATGAAGATGAGCAGGGAACTTTACTCTCTATTTTTAACTGCTCTCTTTACCATTTTCAATGGGACTAAATTTCTGCTTTTTAAAATTGAAGTATAGTTGATTTACCATGTTGTGTTAGTTAATTTCTTTTCCTTTCTTTTCTTTTTTTTTTAGGGCCACACCTGTGGCATATGGAGGTTCCCAGGCTAGAGGTCCAATTGGAGCTGTAGCCAACGGCCTATCAGAGCCATAGCAATGTGGGATCTGAGCCTCATCTGTGACCTACACCGAAGCTCATTGCAATGCTGGATCTTTAACCCACTGAGCAAGGCCAGGGATCGAACCCATGTCCTCATGGATGCTAGTCAGGTTTGTTAACTGCTGAGCCACAACGGGAACTTCCTAATTTCTGGTTTTATTAAAAGTCAGATTGTTGACATACAGAAAAAAAGTATTTCTTGGATCTTTACTGAAAAGACTGATTTTCTAATGCCAAGAAATACTCATTTGAAACTCATAAGAGTCAGTGTAGCGGTTTGCACACAAACATAGGAATGTACCTTAAGGCTGACCTTTTAGTAATAAGTATCAAGGGCATGAGAATCACTACACCAACAGGAAAAATGGGTGAGTTTTTCATTCAAATTGAAAACAATCCAAATGCTCAGCAAGAACAGTTGAGAAATTAATTATAAACCACATGTTAATGTACAGACATTTAAAAAGATGTTGAAAAAGAAAAGGCAAAAGGTAATTTTTCCTTATTGGCACAATTGCCTAAATAAAACTCCAAGGTAACTAACTAAAAAATCAGAACTAATATAAAATTCATTATTATTTGGATAGAATAAATTATAAAACAAGTCTACAGTTTTCATGTAACAGCAATGATTAGAAGACATAATGGAAAAATAAGGCATAACAGCAACAAAATGTGAAACACTTAGGACTGGCGACAAGATATGAAGAAACAGACTGAGAGACACTGATATAAATTTAAGGACCAAGCCCTACTCTGGACTTGGACCTGGTACGGCAGGCTGAAGAGGTCTGCATTTATTAAACGACAAAATTGTCCCTGTGACAAAAATACGGAAACTTGCGATTTCCTGCTCTCACTACTTATTGTTTTCATCTGTTGCAGAAAGAGAATATGCCACCCAAGAACACAGGCAGCACTATGAAGGTGACTGACCTTTTTAGTCACCTCTTTGGGATACAGATGCACAGGATTTTCAGTCCCACCATGAGCAGTGAACCTGAGTCATGTTTTGCTCTGGATGACACCACTGGGTTAAAAAAACTCTCATCAAATCTGAACATGAAAAGAAGAAAGAAAAATGGACATCAACATACCAAAAGAATTCTCCTGAAACAAACATGGCAGGCCAACTACCCTCCAAGGCACATGAAACCAGCCTTTGAAGACAGGGTTCCCACTGGCCAGCTTGACTACTGTGTAGCCTCAAGCTCTCCCAGACTGGGGGAGTCTTCAAAAGAAATAGCACCTCTAGGATCAATGTCTGGTTCTTATTCCTCAGACAGTCCTTTCATAAAAGGATTACATCTACCTCTGAAATCCTGGAAAATCCTTCGGGGATATGCCCCAAGATAGAACAGAGGGTCCTCAGGAGCCAGCAGAGGAGAAAGGCTCTCTCAGACCTGCTGGACTCAGCCCCTTCCCTGTTTGCCACTTGTGCTCCTGTGAATGCAGATAGCAGCTGTCAAAAGGCCTCAGAAGGAAAAAGCCAATGGTCAAATGGCCAACTCTTCCAGGAGTGGCCGAAAAAGCTAGAATTCAGCCTCTTCGATGTCACCACTGAAAGGCTTTCCTCACCTAGGAAACTGAGATAGAGAATCAGTCTCAAACCTCCATCAAGGAGACCTGAGGTGAAGTGGAGGCAGAAAAATGCCACTAAGGGGCCTTACTACCTGGAGGGCTTAGTACCTGGACTGGGACATGCTCAAAGACCCCCTACTTTAAGTTGTTTCAAGAAGGTGGGGAGGCCTGACCCCCAGCGCAGCTCAGTGGAGTCTGCTGGGCCTGTGGCTGCAGAGCACTCACCTCAGTGGATAAAGCCTCTATACTGCACACCACATGGGCCAGCAGGAGCGGTGGGTGGAGGGAACCATGAATTTTTGGGGCTCATAGGCTCCTAACAGCAGGCTAAGCAGCTTTGTCTTGGGACCCAGAGCCCCACGCCCTGCAACGCAGGCCAGAGCCCCCTCAGACCTGACTAAGGAGCATTTCTGGACCTGAGTGAGGAGCATCTGAGCCACAGCTTGAGGCTTCAGGACCAGGTGTATTATGTGGAACAGTTTGGGATTTCTTCATTTGAGGAGTTGACTTTGAAATAACAGTCCTTATAACTCAAGTTTGACCCATTCCTGAAAGACATTCCTGAGACCAAAGCAGCTGCCGGCCTACACCACAGCCACAGCAATGCAGGATCTGAGCCGCATCTGCGACCTCTACCACAGCTCACACAAGACTGGATCCCCAACCCAATGTAGAGGCTTGGGACTGAACCAGCATCCTCATGGATACTAGTTGGATTTATTTCCACTGTGCCAAAATGGGAACTCCCCAAAATATATTATTTGATAAAGGCTGCAGTACAACTCAGTGAGCACAGAAGAAAAATTCCAAAAAATGGTTTTAGGGAGTTCCCATTTTGGTGCAGTGGAAACAAATCTGACTAGGAACCATGAGGTTGCTGGGTGTGATACCTGGCCTCACTCAGTGGATTAAGGATCCAGCTTTGCTGTAAGCTGTGGTGTACGTCGCAGACTGTGGCTTAGATCTGGCATTGCTGCAGCTCTGGTGTAGCCCAGCGGCAACAGCTCTGATTGGAACCCTCGCCCGGGAACCTCCACATGCTGTGGGTGCAGGCCTAAAGTGACAAAAGACAAAAGACAAAAAAAAAATGGTTCTAGACTTTGGGTGAACTCTTTGGAAAAAAAAATAGTTAGATGTATACTTTTGATACAAACACATGTACATTCCATATAAATTAGATCATTAAATAAAATGAAACTATTGATCAACTAGAATAAAACTGGTCATAAAGTATTGGCTATTGACATGGGGAAAAACCTCCAAGGCAAAAGAATAGCAGAAACACAGATAAGGGATAGATAAATTTGATTATATAAAAATTAGGTCTAAATGACATCCCAAAATGTAATGAATAGTAAATTACAAATGGTAAACAAGAAAAATATTTGCATCATTCATGATAGGGCAAAGGGAAATGTAAATACCTAAAGAACATTTGTAAATCAGTAATAAATATTGTTAACTCTCAAATAGAAAAATGAACAAAAAGTAGAATAAGCAATTTATTAAAGCGGTACAAAAAGCCAAAAAAAAGTTAACACAAGAAATCTCATTTAAGCAATGAGGTCCTACTGTATAGCACAGGGAACTATATATAATCTCTTGGGATAGAACATGAGGGAAGATAGTATGAGAAAAATAATGTATAACTATGTATGCCTGGGTCAGTATGCTGTACAGTAAATCAACTATATTCTAATAAAAAAAAAAGTACATTTTTTTCTGGGCAAAAAAAATATCAATAACAAATTTAAGTTAAAGACACATTTTTGCTTATCATATTGGTAAATAATTTAAAAGAAAATGGATAATAGTCATTATTAGTTAGTGTACCCTGAGATTGGAGCATTCAAATATTGCAGATGAGGGAATAAATTAGTTAATGTTAAGGAAATTATACTAGATTTATAATTCTTAACATAATATTTTTTCTATACAAATTTGTCTATTTCTTAAAATAGACAAACATTAATATGCAAAAATTTTCATTAGAGGATTATTAAAATAAAGGAAAATTAGAAAAATAATTGGGGATGGTATAAATTATGGTATAATAAAATGAGGTATGCTATGCAGTAGTTTGATAATTTGAAGAAAAGTTAATGGGAAGATGTTCATGGTAAAACTTTAAAATGATAAAGGAGTATATCATTTTTTAAAGTTTTCTGTCAAACTATTTGTATCTAGATTTAAAATCTAATTTTTAGTGTTATTTTCTCTTAGGGCTTATGGGTTACTTTCATTTTTTACTTTGCTTTTTTCTATATTATTTCAAAGTTTTTATAATAATTATATGTATTTTTATATTCTGGAAAGGAGCAAAATGCTAATCTTCATATTAAGTGAAACTATAAAATGCACATGATGATGGTCTTAGCTATATACATAAAAAGGTTTTTTTTTTAATTTTTTTTAAAGAAAATATAAAAGGAAAGAGCCTGGAAAGAAAGAATTTCAATTCAGTTTGCAAGCAATGGATAACCTGAGAAAGTTCATAGGCAGGGCATCGTGTAATCAAAACAGCAGTTAAGATGAATTGCTCAGGAGAGTTCTAATAGTTATTGGGGAAAGATGACTCAGATCAGGTTGTGGTAGAGAGAATGGCAAGAAGAGGTTAATACTGAGTTATTACCAGGGATAGAACTGAAAGTACCTGAAGAGTGGGAGTGGAACGTGAAGGACAAGTAGGAGCCAAAATTTTCTGAATATAAAAAACACAACTATTATTTAGAATCGAAATAATCCAAAAATTTAAAAAAGCAAGGTAAAAATGAAAGTGCCAGTTACATGGAAATCTGGAGGAAAAGCTGGTTTGCAAGAGATAAGTTAATTTTTAAACTTGAGTTGAATTTTTGCCAATAGAATATTAAAGATATATTTAAATATCTCCCTTAGTTTTTATTACCTAGTATATCAACACAATAAAAAATCGAATAGGTGAAAAAGGCACACAATTTAAATCTCAAACTGACTTTCCTATAGCTGCTGCAAGTCCTTTGGCACTAGTAATCACCTTCAATTTCCACTGAGTTCCTCTGGTGATCAATTCCATATTAGTGGAATTCAAACCTATATTCTGATCTATCAATATCAAATATTACTTGGTATCTTTATACTCTCAAAGACCAGAAGCTTGTCCTCTCTTCTAATTTAACTTGAATTATTACTTTTGGATCCTATTAGTAAAATTGTAACATCATACATAATCTGATATAAGAAGTTCACACTATTATCTTGATTGATAAATTTCAGACATCATTAGAATCCCTGCAATATAAACTGAAAACATCAGTGATTGTAAACTTCTCTCCACCTCTCATCCTCTGTTTTTCTCTCCATTTTTCTCCCAATCTGGCATTAATACCATCACTTTTATTAAGGTTCAGAACATTTCTCTTTTATTCTATAACTATTGTAAAATAATTCATGTTTGCCTAGAGGTTGAATTCTAAAAACAAAGCCTGATGAATAGCTTTGATAATTTCATAGTTATGTAGTTATAATTGAAGTAGAACATACTGCATATTTAAGACCCCTTGTGAAAAATACAATTCCTTTTTCCTTGCTTTTTAAATTTTATTAAGTATTACTTGCACACCATAAAATGCATCCCTTTTAAGTACACAAATTCAGAGCTTTTTGCTTTTTCAGGGCTGTACCTGTTCCTAGGCTAGGGGCTGAATTTGAGCTACAGCTGCCAGCCTGTGCCACAGCCACAGCAACGCGGGATCCAAGCTGTGTCTGGACACCACAACTCACGGCAATGCTGGATCCCTGACCCAAGGAGAGAGGCCAGGGATCAGATGTGCATCCTTGTGGATACTAGTCAGATTCACTTCCACTGTGCCACAAGGGGAACTCCCACAAATTCAAGATTTTCAGGAAATTTACCAGTGGTGCAATCTTCATCATAATCCAGCTTTAGAACATTTTCATCAGCCCAATAAGATTCCTCAGGTTCATTTACAGTTAATCCCCTTTCCTGACCCCCAGCCTCAGGTAAACAAACACTTCTACTACTACTACTCTACTTTGCTTTTTGACTCAATAGATTTGTATTGTCTATTTTTTTTTCTCTTTGAAAAATGGTTTTAAGATTTACACATGTTGTAGCTTGTACCAGTATTTCATTCCTTTTTATTGTTAGTATTTTATTGTTTTGATTTACTATATTTTGTTAGTCATTCATCAGATGAGATGTTTCCACTTTTTGGCTATTATGAATAACCCTACTACGAACATTTGTATGCAGGTATTTGTGTGGACTTATGTTCTTTATTTTTCTTGGGTTGATACCTAGGAAATCTAATTCTGTATTTTCTAAACCAGTCTACTCAAAGGAAAATGTCCCAATTATTAAGAGCATTTGGATTTTATTTTTCATATTAATTACTTCAAATCATTCTATATATTACAATCTAACCATAGCGTTTTAATACAGACTCTCCCTCTAGATTTTTAAAACAATTTTTAAATTAATATTTCACAAATATTAAAAGGTATTAAGATATTATCTGTAAAACTGCACATTTACATCCTGCTTAAGAAATGAAAAACTTCCAAAATAGTTGAGGAACCTTACGGATTTCATCTCAATACCATACCACCTTTCTTATTTCCAGAGATTAACATTATAAGACTTTGTCATCCTTACATATGTAAGAAAACTTTTATTAACTATATATGGATTTCTCAGTTAGTGAAAAAACAAAAAAACATTTATGCTATCTAAATTCTTACTGGACTTGTTTTTTCTCAGCATTTTTTTGTATGTGATTTATCCATGTGTATAGTTTTTTTACTGCAAGTCATACATTTTCACAGCCATATTATATTCCATGTTGTAAATATGCCAACATTTATCCATTTTCCAGTTAATGGAAAATTAAGTAGTTAAAAATTTTTTTTGCCACTGTAAACATTCTGCGTAATGTGATGGATTCTGTCCATTATCACCCATAATGGATTGAATGTTTGTGCCCCCTTCAAATTCGTATGTTGAAAACGAATCCCCAATCTAATGGAATGGTATTAGGGAGTGGGGCATTTGAGAGGGTGATTAGTCATGAAGGTGGAACCCTCATGAATAGGATTAATGTCTTCATAAATGAGACCCCAGAAACTTCCTTGACTTTTCTACCATGTAAGGACACAGCTGAGAAGATGGCTATCAACAAACCAGGAAACTCTCATCAGACACCAAATCTGTCAATACCTTTATCTTGTACTTTCCAGCTTCCAGAATTATGAAAAATAAACATGTGTTTTGTATAAGCCAAAAGTTTATGGTATTTTGCTATGGCAGTCCTAAAGGACTAAGATATCTCCTTTATACATGTAAGGAAGTATTTTAGAGTGTGTGAATCCTCAACTTTTCTACACATTGGTAAACTGCTTTCCAAAATGAGTCTGTTTAAACTCATACCAACAGAAAATATTTCTATTGCTCCATGTCATTCCTAGTATCTGGTATTGCTCCCTCCTTCTTACTCTATCCCAAATTTTTGTGTATAGAAATTATTGGGTATATTTCTGTGGTCACTTTTATTTATTTATTTATTTTTTGGATTTTCCCCCCAGCTTTTCTAGGGCCACACCCGTGGCATATGGAGGTTCCCACGCTAGGGGTCTAATTGGAGCTGCAGTCGCCGGCCTACACCACAGCCACAGCAACGTGGGATCCAAGCCGCATCTGCAACCTACACCACAGCCCAAGGCAACGCAAGATCCTTAACCCACTGAGCGAGGCCAGTGATCGAACCTGCCACCTCATGGTTCCTAGTCCCACTTCATGGATTCGTTAACGCTGAGCCACGATGGGAACTCCCTGTGGGCACTTTTAAATTGCACTGAATATTGGTAATTTCTCATTACAAAAAAATCAGGTAAGTGTTTATTAAGTGAATAGAGCTAGGATTATAAATTAAGGCACAGTGAAGGTAAAATCAGTACTGTTAGAGAAAAAAACTAACTTATTTCTGAAAACTCTGGTAAATGCTCATAGAATTGAGGCTGTGATAGTGTAAGCTATCTTCTAACTAGACATTAAATTCACATTGAGTCCAGGAAATAGCTCATTGGAGAGAAGAAAATGAAGCTTCACTTGATTTACCGCCACCCGCCCCACCTGCGCCCGCCCCGCCTTTTGTTGCGAAACTTTATTTTTGGTCAACCTTGTGTCCACTTCGTGTTTAAAAGTCTGTGGGAAAGCAGCTTAAGACCACTCAGGGGTGGAAGTTCTTGTTGTGGCTCAGCAATTAAGAACCCGAACAGTATCTTTGAGGATGAGTCTCCAATCCTTTGCCTCGCTCAGTGGGTAAAGGATCTGCTATTGCCACAAACTGCGGTGAAGATGGCGGATGCGGCTCGGACCTGGCGTTGCTGTGGCTGTGGCGTAGGCTGGCAGCCACAGCTCTGATTCAACCCCTAGCGTGGGAACTTTCATATGCTGCAGTTGTGGCCCTAAGACAAACAAAACAAACAAAAAAAACAAACAATAAAACCACTCCGGTGTTCCTACCCTTTGAGTGGCCAGAGCGGTGGTAGTTGCAGACCCTCCTCGGTGGTGACTGAGGCTCCAACTCTGGTGGGAAACTACCAGGTGGACACGGAGGGCACCTGTGCCCTCAGACCCTCCTGTAACCTCGGGTGCAGTAGCAGTGAGTTTGGGGGCTGGAACCATCCATTCCCTGGTCATACACTTCTCAGCAACAGGCAGCTCTTCCTTTCCCTCATTTCAGCACCTGCGCGGAGGTAGGAATTGGGCCCACCGCCTACGGGTGTTCTCGCGAGATGCTGCCTTGCTCCGGCAAAACATCCCCTGGTACCGGAAACGCCACGTCAGGCGTCGAGGTGAGCTCCTTGGATATTGTCCTGCTATGTTGTCAGTGTCCACATGGCCCAGAGGAGAGTCTGTGTCACACTCGGCGCGGGTGGCCAGGTTAACGTAAGACGCTGTGAAAGGCTGGATTTCCAGCCCCGGGCACTGGACACCGGAAGCCATTGCTCTGGGAAGGCTGCCTGTGTCGGCTCAGTGAAGATTCCAGAACAGAGGTGGCCAGCAATAGGACCAGCCCTGTGGCAGCAGACTTCAGCACAGTGCACTGGCCAGACGTGACACTGCCATCAGCTGCCTTTTTAATGGCAACTGTGGCACGAGCTGTTGGAAGAAGCTTCTCTCTTTTCAGATTTACAAGGTAGATGCCTTCCCTTCTTTTGTAGATGATTGTTCCATTTGGAAATCAAGTGCCGCCTAAGTGGGTTCCAGCTGCAAGAAACTTGGGGACATCCTCTTCCATTTGTAGGACATTGAGAGTTCTAGACATTGTAAAAATTTCCCTTTAAGTTACCACAGGAACCCAGAACAAGACGTATGGAACCTCTTCTGGGTATTGTGGAAAAACTAACATCTTCAAATTTGTATTTCAGAAGGCACTTTCTTTAAAATTTTGCAAGACTCTTTTAATCTACAGTTGACTCTTAAACAACACAGGTTTGAACCTGAATGGATCTGCTTATACAGGAGTTTTTGTGTTTTTTTTCTCCCCCGTAGTAAATACTGTAGTACTACACAATCTGTGGTTGGTTGAATTCACCAATGTGAAACTTTGGATTCTGAAAAATAGCAGATATTGGGGAACAGTGTATATGTAGGGCTGACTATAAGTTATAATCGGGTTTTCGACTGTGGGCTGTGTGGGCACCCCAGTTCGAGTTATTCAAGTGTCAGCTGTACATATGACTACTGACAGTGTTGTTTAGATAGATATAGTAACTTTTTAGTGGGAGATTTCTTGTCCATAAAATCGTAGTGCCTATTTTAAAGGACTGGGTTTAATTCTGAGGACTGTATTTCTCAAGTTTCCTCAGCAGTTAAATTGAAATAATTATCTACCTTATGGACTTTTTTGTAAGTATTTAAAAAGGTAGTATTATTAGGCACTGGGAACAGTGTCTGACACATAGTAAGCACTCAGTAAATATTAGATATTGTTACCTATCTGCTGTCTATACATATCTGTACCTTAAATCTCAAGGTAACAGGCAAGCTTTCTTACAGGGAGGAATAAAGGTACATTTGTGTCTCCAAACAAACAAGAAGGGATATTGCTTTTAAGTATATTTTTCTTAGCAGTTTGCAGATAGCAATAGCTGTTATGAAGCTCATATTCAAGGTCTGTGCTTGTTTCAAAGAAAGCTCACCATGTGTTGGGAGCTTGGCAGATGACTCAGTTCTGATTCCTTTTATGTCCACTTTCTCTCATTTTTCTTCTAAAAAGCACAAGCAGCACAGCATCAATTTCCCTTTTCTCCCCCTTCTCCCTCTCCCCTACCTCCTCCCTCTGTACTCCTTTTCCTTCAACAAGCACGCAAAAGCATACACACTAGTTTCATTTTATTTATTTTTTTAATCCCCAAAGGATTCGCAGAGCAGTTTGTGTGCAGCTGCCGTGTTTTTCATTCGTTTATTGGCAGTTACCTACTGTGTGGAGTTGCTAGGAGAAGGTGAATAAGCATGATTACAGCATCATCGATGTACATATTCTTTCAATGACAACCTGTGGAGCTTTGTGGTCTACCTTCTGTATGCCTCTATATGTTATTTTCTCATTGTCATCATTAATATTTTTTGAATTTATTGTTAGAGCCTAGTATATTTTTAACTCTTAATTTCAGATCAATTAAGAGACAAAAACCTTGGCATTTAAAACAGCCACTTTTTTCTCAGGGTGGTGCTGCTGATATTGGTTCCTACCATCTGTTTTCTTATTACATTCTGCCCTCCTTCCGTTGGTAGAGAGGAATTCAGCTTCTTCTGGTACGCTGAAGTCATTCATGTTTCTCTTGTGCATAATAGAGCTCATAAACTGTAGGAATTCTGATGTGCTTCGGTGCATGAAACAGTAACAAATGAACTGCTTTGGGGAAGAGCTGGAGCACTCAGTCGGTCAGTAGTACAGTAGCAGGCTCACATGTGCGGATTGTTTCTATGAGGTCAGAGGATCTGTTTATAATGCTGTCTGCTTGAAGGGGGGAGATGTGGTGAGCAGTGGATATGCCTGTCAAAGTCAATAGCAATTCTGGCAGAAGCTGCCATCAGCTTTGTAAATCTGCAATGTTTTGATAGATAAGAGATGCTACTGTATAACTGTTTAAGATTTGTAGTGGACTGAGGAATGCATGTTCAAGCTGCTGATACTGACTGTAATTGTATTTGTCCTAGGAGTATCATCATGGGGTCTACTGCTACAGAAATTGAAGAACTAGAAAACAGCACTTTTAAATATCTCATAGGAGAACAGACTGAAAAAATGTGGCAACGTCTGAAAGGCATGTAAGTAAGCTCTTTGCTTGGTTCTGTGTTTTTAATCCACCCCCCAAAATTATTATTTTTTGACTATTAGCATGACGAATTGTTGGTACTTTCTGACTTTGTGGACAAGTGCTTTTTTAAGAAAGATTTTGTTTTGAAAACTAAAATCTGTCTCAGCTAACAACTTGCTTGAAGGATGTATAGTTTTTTGCATAGGTATGTTTTATTTCAAGTAACTCTCTGAGAATTCACTCTTTTACTACATGGCTTCTTTTCTACATTCTGGATGTGTTATTTAGATATATGGTTTAGACATGCAGAAAAGTAACTAGGAAAGCTGCTTGCCAGGGTACTTGCAGAAGTAAAATTTCTCTCAGGTAGAAAGAGAGGTTACTACTGGTACTTATTTCTTTGTGATTAGATTTTTGAATAAAAAAGCAAGGACAGGGTTAGTATGATAATAAACAGTTGTACTCCATTGTGTCTTAATATTTTTTAAGAAAAATTTTTTGTGTGTGGTAAAAATACTAGAAGCATACCAAACTTACTTCAGAGTTATGGCTTAAATTAACCAGTTCACTTCTGAGAGTATAGAATAGTGCATGGTATAAAATACTTTAGTAAGATGGGTCAAGAAGTATGCTTATATCAAGCATTAAATGTAAGTACTGAGTTAAACTTTAATTGCAATGCTATTTACCTTGCTATTTAAATAGCATCTAAATTTTTTTTATGTGTATGTTACTAATTCCTGTTTAGTATTCCAGCACACTCTGTTTACATGCTTTATTTTAATTATGTCATGATTTTTAAATCAGATTTAATGTTTGGATAAAAATGTGAAATATGAATATTTACAGGCCATTGCAATTGCTTAGCATATTTATAGACCTCAAATGAAAATATATTTGCTTTTCTATAATAATAGCTGAAGAAATCCTATACCATGAGAAAGAGTAATTTTCTAGGATTTTTATTTCTCATGTTATGTCGATAGATTATTGTGTAACATGCAACATTTGAATAAATGTAATGTTGCTGCTTTGATATCTATGATTTTTTAAAGAAAAATTGTATCAAACTTTGTTAGGTAAAAAGTCCTTCTACTTTCTTCCATTTGCATGTATTTAAATTATGTTTGTTTATTCAGTATTCTTTATTTTCTTATACTTAAAGTAATATATGACATTATAGTCCACTGGTATAAGGGCACACTAATAATGCAGATAACATTTAACAGGGAATAACTTTTAAAAGGAAGCCATCTTTTCATCATTTGAATAAATTAGGTATCTTTCCAAGATTCATTGTTTTTTTGTAGAGGTGATTCTTTTGGGAAACAAATACTCCTATAAAATCAAATAACAGCTTACAAAATTAATCAGCATGGACGAAAAATAAACTTTGTCAGTCATCAGATGATTTGTATCCTAACCTAATGAGTGGATGAACATCTGTACCGGAAAAATCATATCTCATATTACAACCTATTGTAGATTTTCTTCCCTTTTGCAAAGCAAGATGGTTTTGGATTGTTTGTTTGTTTTGTATCTTTTTTTTGTTTTATTTCACTCCAATTACTTGAATGTATGAAGATGTATGGTAGTGAGCTCATGCATACATCTTTAAAAAATTTGAAAATGAATTTGTGTTTACCTAACATGTTGGGGCAAAGTTATCTGACTTTTACTTTATCAGTTGATCTCAAAGATCAACCTCTCATTTTATTTCAGGAAAGGATGATAGAGTCATTTAGAAGTAGAGCTTCATACCTTGATATTCAACATGGATATAAAATTAATTATATATGAACCTATATGAATTTTGGATTGTGTCTACGTAGAGCTACTGAATGACCAAATACTGATAACTAGTTTTGTTTTTTTTTTTTTAAATAATTACTACTGAACTGATTGAAATGCCTGAATGCTTTTGCATCAAAGAAAGAAGGAATTTTCATGCTGGTGCTACTATTTTAACTCGTACTTTGACTTAAGACATTTTCAGTATTCTAGGTTTAGAATTGTCAAAACAATAAGCTCTAAATCTAAAATCTTCGTGACTAGTGACAACCAAATTGTTTAATTATGGTCTTTTGTGTAGTCTGCATTTAAAGCAGTGATAGGGACTCCTGTTGCATTGCTGAAATTGTCTTGCCTATTTAAAATGTAATATTGACTCAAACAGAATTTTAGCTTATCAAAATGTCTAGTTCTAGAATTACATTTTTAAGATTGGTTAAGTAAGTATTAAAATCAAGTTACTCATGAAGCCTTATCAAATAATTTTGCAATAGTTTTCTTATTTTGGCATAAAAGACTCAATGAAGGCCTTTAGATATTTGTTTAGAAAGTGATTTTTTGATCTTTTATTGTGAACTTTGAAAATGCATTGGTTTATTTCAGTAAGATATTCTGTTCTTAGGTGGATTTACAATATGTACCTTTTTGTGAGTAAATAAAAATAGAGACAAGATTTAAAGTTAAATAAGGTTTATACTGATATATCCTAAATATTGAAAACATGAACCACTACAGGTAGATATTTACAGAAAATATTTTATAGGCATTTTCATATAACATAATACCTTAGAACTTTTTTCAGTCTATTGAAATAATTTTCAAATTTTGTAGCACCTTTGAAAATGATAAACTAAGTTGAAATATCAATTCAGCTCTAACATTTTGTTAATTTCTTTCATTGAGCTCTTTTTAAATCTTCTTTATATAATATTTAATTGAGACACCATATTCAGTGATGGGCTAAGAAATCTTTTATTCCTTTGTAGAAACAAAGGTGAAACAGTTTTATCTTCCCATTTCTAATGTAGACTTGTATGCTTTAGTCTATTAGTTTTCTTTTTATAGTTACGGTTTTTTTCTTTAGCTTTCTTCAATCCATCTTCTATCCCTAATTTGTCACTCAGTGTGACAATTTAGATTCTACGCAATGACTCACCATCTATGATGGTAGAAATGTCAGCAAGTGACTATGGCATCATGCCCCTCATAAACTACATTTAAAAAGAATCATATATTTGTCCCTAAGTTATCAATTGTTTCTAACTTGGAAAAACATATCCTATTTCTTCTGCCATCTCAATACCTGATGAAATTTCTGGCTTAGAAGTTTCCTGTGACTCTGGGATCGATACTACTTCCTACATACTGAGAACATTTTTCTAACACTAATCTATGCAAAGATTGTTAAGTTTATTGATTCCCATGAAGAAAGTTGATTCCAAGATCTTATATTTGTTTTCATTTATGCATAGTATTTTTTAATTTTAGAAATAATTCTTTTTGTGTCATGATACTGTTTTTTAGTGTTTGGTCTTTAAATGTAAAAAGGGCTCTTCCACTGTGAAGTTTTGAAAAATCAAATATATTTTAAAAGATTGGTGTTGCTTTTTCCAGTCAGTGCCACTGTTCTAAGAATTTGATCTAAGGGGTGACAAAATTTCCAGAAAATGGTGAGCAAGTAGCAATTCCATTGAAAACTACATGGTATTGCAGTAAAAACAAAATCAGAATGTTACTCAGTTTTTCAACAGAAGAAAGTTTGAACTGCTCAGAACCGCAAACTATTGACAAAAATGTAAGATTTACCACTCCATAGGACTTACTGCCAGTTTCCTCAGTTTTTATAAATATAAGAGCATTTTACAGTTAGAACTCTTTGGTGGTAAATATGATATTCAGTAGTGGAAGAATAAAATGTGGAGGAGCAGAAAGTGAAGGAGAAAGGAAGAGCCGTATAACAACATTATCCTAATTTCAATTAGCTGTTATTATAGAGGCAAGTGTGTTGTACAGTTCTAGATGAGGTAGCTCAAACCCTCATCACCAAGAAGATGTACCAGAAATAGATATTTAGAATAGAAATTGGTGAAAAGGTAAAATGACAGGCGTTATTAGCACCATATT
Organism: Phacochoerus africanus; assembly: GCF_016906955.1. Taxonomy (NCBI): domain Eukaryota; kingdom Metazoa; phylum Chordata; class Mammalia; order Artiodactyla; family Suidae; genus Phacochoerus; species Phacochoerus africanus. Next base: position 153,478,922 of record NC_062546.1, on the reverse strand, counting down.
CTCAACCTAGAATCGTACTTTAGAATGGAACAACTTTATAACTTAGAAGCAAATATACCTGATCCTTTTACTATCCTGCTTCAATTATTTAGTGACCTCCCTTCAAAGTTCAGCATCCTTCACAGGTCACCCTGTACCTGTTCAACTTTTGGAGCCTGCTCTTTTGTCTCGTCTGTGGCCCTCTCCCATCCAAGCCCAGGGTTGCCCCAAATAAATGCTTCTTACTTCCCATCTGTCTTTTCTCATTTTCTTCTCTCTTCCAGGGGGAACCACTCCTTTCTCCTCTCTCAGCCAGGGTGTTCTTGCTTCCCATGAGATGTTGTAGGGATGCTTCAGTACCTAAGGGTGTTTCTGCATTCAGCAAGGTCCAGGGTGATCAAAGTTCTCAAGAGCCTGGGACACTTCCTTATCAGGAAGAACTGTCCTACTCAAAATTCTAATAGAGGACCTCTTAAGAAATGCTCAAAGATGAGTTCCCACTGTGGCTCAGCAGCAACGAACCCAACTAGTGTCCATGAGGATTCGTGTTCTATCCCTGGCCCCACTCAGTGGGTTAAGGATCCAGCATTGCCATGGTATAGGTTGAAGATGTGGCTCAGATCTGGCGTTGCTGTGGCAGTGGCATAGGTGAGCAGCTGTAACTCTGTTTTACCCCTAGCCTGGGAACTTCCATATACTGCACCTATGGAAGAAAAAAAAGGAAAAAAAAAAAGAAAAAAAGAAATGCTCAAAGATCTCTCCTTAAATTCACTTATAAAGGAAATCCTTCCTGACCCTCCATAATAGGTTAGTCTCCTATACTTGGCTCATTAAGTAACCTGGACCTTGCTTTTTATCACCAAGTCTACCTTCCCCACAAGCTGTTAAAGACAAGCACTGTCCATGTTCACTCTGTTTGCTTGTGAATTCACAGCCCCTAGCACAGTAACTGGCATATAGATGATAAGATAACGCAATAAATGTGTTTTTTTTTTTTTCCTTTTTATGGCCACACCTGCAGCGTATGGAAGTTCCAGGGCTAGTGGTTTGATCAGAGCTGCAGCTGCTGGCTTATGCCACAGCCACAGCAATGCCAGATCTGAGCCATATCTGCAACCTATGCTGTAGGTTGTGGCAATACCTGATCCTTAACTCACTGTGTGAGGCCAGGGATCAGACATGTATCTTCATGGACACTATGTTGGGTTCTTAACCCACTGAGCCTCAATGGAAACTTGTTTTAATTTAATTTAATTTAATTAATTTAATGTGTTTTAATCAGTCAATAAATGAATACAATTCTGAATCTTATAGTGGCTGTAACTACGAAATTATAAATCAGTCAGACTGTCAAAATAGGGCATAAAGCCAAGTTGGAAGAGATAGTGTCACAGCTGGAATAAGGATGAAGAAAACAGAAGTAATGTTTATCATCTACCAGTTGTCAGAAATTTCCAGATATAACATATTTGTATTCTTACTTTTTCTTCCCAGTAATTTCAGGAGGTAAGTATCCTAAATTGATTAAATAGCTAGTATTTAGTGGAACTTAGATATAAATGCAGATCAGCTCTAAACCTTGTATTCATCTTGCTTCAAAAACAAAAAACAAAAACAACTCCCCCCCCAAAAAAAATAGGACATTCTCAGAATATTTCCCTAGGAAGAAAGGAGCTAGAGTAGTATTTCTTAAAACTTAGTCCAGGGGCATTGTAGTATGCAGATTAATTGTCCCCAAAAGATGTCTATGTTCTAATCTCCAGAACCTGTGAAGATGTTACCTTGTATGTCAAAGGGAAATTAAGGTAGCACAGAGAGTTAACATTGCTAATCAACTGACCTTCAAATATGGAGATTAGCCTAGATTATCTAGATGGACCCATTATAATCATAAGGGAGATGGAAGAAAAGGTCAGAATGCTGTGATGTAAAAAAGATTCAACTTGTCTTTGCCATCATCAAAGATGGGGGGAAAAAGGCTATGAACCAAGGAATGTGGGAAACTTCCAGAAGCTTGAAAAAGAAAAACAGAAACTCTCTCTAGAGTTCTCCAAAAAGAATGTAACCCTCTCAACACCTTGATTTTAGCTCAATGAAACTTGCATCAAATTTCTGACCTTTGGAACTGAAGATAATACATTTGTGTTGTTCAAGCTACTCAGTTCAAGGTATATTCATTGCAGCATCGATAAGAAACTAATACATGCCAACTGTTTGGAAACAGTCAGATATTTTCTAATACCGTCTATCCTTTAACTGAGTGACACGGAAAATTATTAACTTTCCTAACTTCACTTATTTGTAAAATCCAATTCTTTTCTTAATCATCCATTCAGTCATTCAATAAATACCTACTGATTGTGTAGGATGTTGGGTACTATTTTAGACACAGGTGCTTACATTCGAGACAAGGAAACAAATAACAAAAAGTGAATTACAGAAAGTAAGTTAATGTGGAGTAAGAAGTGACCTGAAGAAAATACACCAGATCATGTGATCAAGGAGTTACTTAGAGAAGGTGTTTTGGATAAGTCAGGATGAAGTCTCTCAAGAGGTGACTTTTCATCTTAGACAAACAAAAATTGATACCTATCTCTTAAAATCTTGGGAATAGAGAGAGGCTGATTAATGACATATATAACTTCTGTCCAAATTCAGAATTAAGTGAGATATAGATGTCCAGTAGATAGAGGTAAAAATGTCAACTTTATTGAAAGACAAGCCATGTAATATAAGATAGGTTTTTGGTTTGCAGCTCAATAAGCCAAAATGCCTCTGAATTCAACTTAATCCCCCAAATTATAGACTTCCCTGAACGGGAACAAAAATCTCCTTTCTAAAATTACCTCAGATCTCTAATAGATGAGATATGCTTTCTACAAGTAGCATATCCCTTCCCCACCACCTGAAAAAACAGCTTGCACCCCCAGGACTCGTTCATTCACCACAATTCACCAACCAAATGTTGCTCCTCTTCCTCTATGAAAGAATGTGAAAAGTAGCAAAGAGTGGCCTGGAGGGCTTTTCCAATGGAAGGTACCTCCACTTAGAAGGATGTAAAGTAGCTATAATGAAAAAAAATCATTATGTAAAAAGTTAAAAAAAAAAAAAAGGAAGCATTAGGATCTGAGAATCTGGTTGTTGCCAGAATCGGGATAATAAAAATTAAATAAAATAATGTATATAAGAAATACAATATAAAATTCCCATAATCTTATCCATCCTTATGTGTATTCCAGCTATACTATTTAACAGCTATATGGTAAATTGATTCATTTTTCAATGTTTTGGTTTCTGAACTGAAAATTGTAATAATATCCTTACCAACCTCATGGGTATTGGAAAGACTAGTGAATTAATGCTTATACACTTAAAGCAGTGTCTAAAATTCAAGAAATACTAGCTGTGTCATTATTGATAATATATGCAGAAGCAGAATTCTATTTTTTTTTCTGGTAATTTTCTTATTAGAATCAACAAAATAGGATTGTTAAGATGAGAAAGAAGGTTTCTCTCAGGTCAGTTGAATTGGTCTCACCATGATCCCCAGGTTTCTCTTTGCCAGAACAATTATATTCAAGGATTTACATTTCCCTGGGGCAGGAGAGTCTGTTATGTGGGAAGAGAGAGCTGAGGAAGAGAAGTGGGCTGGCCTTGAGAGTTTCACTGAAAGAAGAATTGCTTTGATGGATACAGTGTCTTTTGTTCTACATCTTGTAGTGGCCTTAGAATGGATTTTAGGCCTCTATAATCATATATGATCCAGGGCTAATCTGATTTCCTGAGTCACTTAGGCTTGAAAATCATCCTTAAGTCTTTTCTTATCCCTGGCTAGGTCTGGTTCATAAGGGAGTTGATTTTCAAGTAATTATAGTCATGTCCCATGGTCATTCCTTTTGTCAATTCATTTTAGAAAATACCAAATTACCATTATGTTATTAGATTTTGTCCTTTATTCCAACATATTTCAGTCAGCTAATCAAATGTAAATATTTGAGCAAGTCTGATTCCCGTCTGAAAGGATTGTGCTGTAAGCCATTTCGATATGAAAGGAACTGTTTATTAGCATCATTAAATAGATGGTAATGTTAAAGGCTTATGAGAATCTTAATATTCTACATATCTGATCTGAGCAAGTATTGGATATGAATAACTGTTGTTAGGAGAGGATGTAAAGATGACAACAGGTTATTAGAGTCATGAAACATGACTTGCTTTTTTCTTTAAACTATAGTTGACTGAACTTGTTTAAAGAGATTATATTTTATAGTTTATAAAATATTTAAGAACATAAATTTTTATTAAATAGGCCCAGAAAATGCTTAAAGCAAATAATTTCTTAAAGGCAAAAATTTGATATTTGTAACTATTCAAATAAGTCTATAATGAGTCATGAAAAAGTAGTAAGATCTCTAAGTGGCAGTATCTACAGGGCAGGAGAACAGGAGTCAACCTTAATTAAACTCCATGTAAACATGGAGAGTCAAAGGATTTCTTAGAATTTTGTAATGAAGCAGGTCCTTGATAGTTTGGAAGAAAATCACAATAAACTTCTCATTAGAAAAGCAACAGTATAATGATTCTGGTCCACTTGAAACTAGACTAAGACTTAGTTAAAAACAAACAGCCTGTGGAGCAAGATAAGAAAAATCTGAATGACTTGGGCATGAATCATATCTTTTGATTAGCTTAAACTATTTAAATCAGATTAAAATTGAATCATAGTAGTAATCACACTATAATTTTTTAGTGCATTATAGTTTCTAAAATATTTTTCTTTTGATCTATAAGGTTTAGGACAATTATCCTGTTTTTCTGATGAGAAAACTGAGATTCAGGGAGTTCCCGTCGTGGCTCAGTGGTTAACGAATCCGACTAGGAACCACGAGGTTGCGGGTTCGGTCCCTGCCCTTGCTCAGTGGGTTAAGGATCCGGCGTTGCCGTGAGCTGTGGTGTAGGTTGCAGACGCGGCTCGGATCCCGCGTTGCTGTGGCTCTGGCATAGGCTGGCAGCTGTAGCTCCGATTCGACCCCTAGCCTGGGAACCTCCATATGCCGCGGGAGCGGCCCAAAGAAATAGCAAAAAAAAAAAAAAAAAAAAAAAAAAGAGAGAAAACTGAGATTCAAAGACATTAAATAACTTGACAAATGTTCCCTTATTAGTAAGGAGAAAGCCAAATTCCTAGGCTCATATCTCTTCCACTTAACACTGACTAAGATAATTCCTTTTAACACTCAAGAATCATTATAAAACCTGATGTTTCAGGAGTTAAAAACTGCTCTCTTATTTTGATTTTTCCTCAATCCCGCCATCTGTTTGCCTAATTCTGCACGCTCAAAGCTGAATACTAAGGGGAGTTATCACTTGGCATATGCCTTAGATATCAGAAACTCCCCAGTTCTATTTCTCTGCTTTTCTAGGCCATGAAGTACCATTATCCCTTTAATGAATTTATTTAAACAATGACCCTAGCTAGTATTTGCAAGAGAATTTGACTTTTCCTAAACTGTCTTTTCCCCTTTAGAGCTTGGACTCTTACAAAATTATTCTAATTTATTTGGCCTTTGGTGTCCCAAACAATAGAAAAAGATAAACCTGCACAGTAGAAATGTCTGGATGTCTGTCCGTGAAGATTTTTATTTACCAATGAGCATATATCTGGAGTTCTAATGATTAAAACTTGGTATTTTATTCTTGATACACTTTCTCTTTTTTTTTTTCATGTTATAAAGGATTTTAAGCATACAATAAGTTTCTTTTTTAAAGTAAAGTGAATGTTTCTCCTTTTGTTTATTTTAGAAAAATCACCTAAATGGATTTTACTCTGCTTTATTTCCAACAGAGAATATAAACTTCTTAAAGGTACACAGTATCTTCCTCATCATTTCTTACACTGTATTTGAAGATGGTTACTAAATGGTATAAGGAGCTCTTTCTAAGAACTCTCAAAATCTGCAGTATCTCCTACTAGTTCCAGTATGGAAGAAGTGTCTTTATATGCGAGACCCTCTTCATATTTCATCCCTTAGCAAATCTCTGCCTTAATATCTCAAGTTTTCCAAAGAACCCTTTATTTTCAGAATTCTTTTATGCTATTATTTACTGATACAGTATGGCCCAATTTGTTCATGACTTTCTATATGTACTCTTAGATTATCTCTCCCATATTGACTCTGAGTTTGGCCAGAACATTGGCCAGCTTGCTTTGGCCAATGGGATGTTAGCAAATGTGACACAAGCAAAGGCTTGGGAAGAACTCATGTGTTGGGATTTACTCTCTCCTGCTGCTCTTTGGAACTCTCATACTAATTGTAAGAAGCATGGTCAAGTCTACAGGAGGATGAACATGTAGAGCAGATAAAAACCATTCCAGTATGTATACCTGAGTCACTTTGTGGTACAGCAGAAATTGACACAACATTGTAAATCAACTATAATAAAAAAATTTAAAAAACTACAACAGCAAAACCTCAAAACCATTCCATCTGAGGCCTTTTTATGTTTTCTTTTCTTTCTTTCTTTCTTTTTTTTATGTCTTTTGTCTTTTTAGGGTTACACCTGCAGCATATGGAGGTTCCCAAGCTAGGGGTTGAATCGGAGCTGTAGCTGCCAGTCTACACCACAGCTGCAGCAATGGAGAATCCGAGCCATGTCTGACCTATACCACAGCTCACGGCAACACCAAATCCTTAACCAATTGAGTGGGGACAGGGATTGAACCCACGTCCTCATGGATTATAGTCGGGTTCATTAACCACTAAGCCACGATGAGAACTCCCGAGCTGAGGCCTCTCTAGACCAAGCAAACCATCAACCACCACACATTAAGTGAGGTCATTCTGAACTATCCGGTTTCCTCAAAATCATGACAAAATAGCAAATGTTTATTGTTTTCAGCTACTAAGTTGTAAGATGATTTGTTCTACACGCACGCACGTGTGCACACACACACACACACACACACACACACCAACAGATACACTCACCAAATAAAGCTCTTCTAAATTTTTCAGATAATTCTCTGGCTTCTACAGTTTTTTTTTCCTACTACCACTCTTCTTCTCTCCCTCTCATAGTCTTCTGTCACTTATTTCTTTTACTCAATCAAAAATTAATAAATATTTGAAAGATTATAAAAATAAAAATTGAGGCCACTGTTTTCAGAAAGTCAGTCTAATAAAATTCTCCTTCACATTATTTCCACCAGTAACAATACCCACTTACAGTATTTCTTTCAATACATGATGTGATTGTAGATTGAAGTTGTGTTGTTCTTAGGTTTCTTTGAACAAGCATAATTTTCCACTAAATAGAAGGGGAACATAGAATAAAGCAGGGAAACGGCATAGTTTCATAAGAGAAGATGGTTAATATCCTGTTACCCTGGCAACAGGCACTGGGAAGGCTAGGGCTCCCCACACATCCTGTTGCCCTGACAACAGGTCAGGCAGGGCATGGGAAGGCCCAGTTCCCACTCTTTTAGGCCTTTTGTTTGCACCCGTAAAGAAAAAAGAGAAAATGATTTTGCATCTTGTTCCTCCCAATCTCATATTGCTTCTATTATCTGAGTCTTCCCAGATGTAAGAGAGGGTAAGAAAATAGTGACCTCAGTTTTTACATTCAAAAGTTCTGAAGTATTTGCTAATTTTTGTTTGAGTCAGAGGAGTAAGCGATAGAGAAAAAAGAGGGAAGAAATCAAAGTAGTAGAATAAATTGTGGAAACTAGATCAGTAGTATATGAGTAACTTAGCAGCCAAGAGATGATTATGGGTTTGTATCACTTAACTACACTGGTTGTTAGGCTTAGCTAATTTTTAGGTAGTTCCTCTGAGAAAGTCACATTGGTTAAATTGTTCCTTATTTAGTTTCCTCTATTTTTGTGAATAGGCAGTATATAACCAAACATCCAAAATGATGTTATCATATAAATTTTTTGTCCAATTTTCAATTCTGTACAAGTTTTTCCCTTTTTTTTTTCTTCTTTTGTCTTTTTAGGGCTGTACCCTGCGGCATATGAAGGTTTCCAGGCTAGGGGTCTAATTGAAGCTTTTGCCGCCAGCCTACACCAGAGCCACAGCAATGCTGGATCCAAGCTGTGTCTGCGACCTACACCACAGCTCATGGCAATGCAGGATCCTTAATCCACTGAGCGAGGCCAGGGATTGAACCCACAACCTCATGGATCCTAGTTGGATTCGTCTCTGCTGCACCACGATGGGAACTCCCCCTTTTTCATTCTTATTCAGCTTTTGTTTTCTTTCATCACTTATCTTTTCTTACCACATAAAGTTGATAAGAAAGCAATCTGATCAAATTCTTATTTTCCTGCCCTTTCTGTTCCTGAAGGAACTGGCTTGATTATGTGAAAGAAATGTATGTTACATTTCTTATCTTTATAATTTATAGTTTTGTGTAATGTAGATGTCTATTTAAAACTGAAAAATACCATTAGCTGTGCTATTAATAATCTCCACCAGTTTTCCTGTGCATGAAATCTTAGTTGAGTCCTCTGGCTTTAAATGTACAGTGACAGCTTTAAATTCTATGAAAATGATGTCTTCAGCTTCTGTAAATCAAAGTCTTATTAGTGAAAAGTGGAAAAAGCTCTCAAAAAATAGGAAAGCAGATTTGTGGAGAAAAGATTTTTGAATTTAAATTGTGCAAAAAAGGAAGACTAGTGAAGAGGGAGTATCTTTGGGAGACTATAATCATGTTAAAGCTGAATTTCTGGAAGACCAGGTGGGAAGGTTGGAGTCTAATCAGAATATCACTAAAATCCATGAAAAAATGTTCAAGATTATCTCAGACTGGATAAGGTAGGTACTTTAATTGCACTTCACATATTATTATTACTGTCCATTTAATTGTTCTGCCTTCTAGACAACCCATCTTCCTTCCCTTGAGGTATCAAGAAGGGAGAGGAAGAATCTATCTGCCATTTGTTTAGTATTGTATTCTCAGTGCCTAGAATAGTACATTGCATAAAATAAGAACTTAAAACTGTTTCACTATAAAAAATACCAGTAATTGGGCAATGTGTAACAACTTTGCATTTGAGTGGAATAGCTAATAAAGCTATGTTGTTCACCAGCAGCATTAACTCAGGTTGGAAGGTCAAGTAGTTTTATGGACAAGTAGAGATTATTGGGGATGTGACTATATGACAGACAAAAATACAACAAAAACAAAAGACAAGCCTTATAATATGGAACTTAGAATTTCAGGATATTGTTGTGAGGGATAAAAATAATGCAATCAAAGTGCCCAGGCCCCTTTGTCTGGCACAAAATAAGCATCTGCAATTATAAATTACTTGTGACACAATTATGTGTAAGACAGTGTGTTTTGTTTTGCCCATTCCCTTGAAAATATAGATTGAGATAAAGTTGACCCTAGATGACTCTATGATGGGCAGAGGCAGTGGAGGTTCAAATAGTAGTAAGTGAGCTCCCTACTCCAAAATCCCCTCAAATTTCTGTTTTGTAATGTAGTTGAAGAGTTGCGATTATGCTGAGAATGTCTTTCACTGATTAGTGAATGTTCTGGGTTCATGTGGCCTTATAGCCCAGAGAATTCTTGGTGAGTGAAACTGCTGTGTATCCTGTGAAGTTAATTGCCTGCTGAAGTTTCCAAACTGCAATGAGTCATCCATAAGAAGATAAGCTGCCCAGACTTAGAGATCAGATTAAATACTTTATATTAGCTCTGGGCTACAGTTATTTGTCCATCCCTGAGTTGAAGAAGACTAACCCTTTTTTTCCCCCATAGTTGCTCAAGGAAAAACTTAAAAAGCAAAGTAGTCTTGAAATATCACAAGGTTTATTTTTACAAGTCCAAAGTGTGTAACAAGACTTGAACTAAAGTCATTATTTTCAAACTATCATTTAATATTTGTTCTCTAACTTCATCCTGTCGTGTGAATCCCATTTCAATTTAGCATAAATATTTGCAAAATGTGTATCAAAAGATGCCTGTGAGAGATAGCCCATCTACCATTAATGGACTCATGAATTAAGGAGAAATCACATGTACTTAATGACTGAGAATGTTCCAAAATGAAGTATTAATATATATTAATAAATGGTTTAAAGGATTAAACTATACCTGGCATTAGTCCTCAAATGACTTCATTATATATACTTGCCCTCTGTTTAACATAAAGTGTTTTAACGGACTTTTTTTTTTTTTTTAATTTTTGTCTTTTAGGGCCATACCAGCAGCACATGGAGGTTCCCAGGTTAGGGGTCGAATTGGAGCTGTAGCCTCCAGCCTACGCCAGAGCCACAGCAACTTGGGATCTGAGCCGTGTCTGTAACCTACACCACAGCTTATGGCAACGCCAGATCCTTAACCCACTGAGTGAGGCCACTTTTCGAACCTGTGTCCTCATGGATGCTAGTTGGGTTCGTTAACCACTGAGCCACGACGGGAACTCCGTAACAGACTTTTTGATTCCTTACCACAAATTGTTTTTATTTTCTAAAAAAAAAAAAAAAAAAAACCAAATACAGTGCTAAAGAGTATTTTGTTTACCATTATTCTTATATGACTTTCATTTCTAATTCTGCACTAAGTTAGCAGAATTAACGAAATGTCCATTTTCTGTTAATAGACAAGTTGGTTAACTAGCTATAGCATGTGGAAAATAAGAAGTAACATGCAATCATTTTAGAACACTTTGGAATTAGAGACGTAATTGCCAAATAATCTTAGTTCCCTAGAAAGAGGAAATACTTATGTTCAGAAATAGGGAATTAAGAAAACATTCCCTGATAAACTCAAATTTTTTTTTTGTCTTTTTGCCTTTTCTAGGGCTGCTCCCACAGCATATGGAGGTTGCCAGGCTAGGGGTTGAAGCGGAGCTGTAGCCACTGGCCTACACCAGAGCCACAGCAACACGGGATCCGAGCCGCGTCTGCGACTTACACCACAGCTCACAGCAATGCCGGATCCTTAACCCACTGAGCAAGGCCAGGGATTGAACCTGCAACCTCATGGTTCCTAGTCAGATTCGTTAACCACTGAGCCATGACAGGAATTCCTCAAATTGTTTTAAGTATATGTCTCATGGGTATAAAAGGAAACACTAATTTACACAGTGAGAGTCCCCCTGTCAAACCATGGTAATCTTAGTCACTGACAGAGCTATCTTAAGCATGAGAGCCATTAAGAAATAAAGTCATAGCTTAAGTTCATCAGAACTATACCAACACTTACAAAAATATTGAGGTACTTTGGAAAGTAGGACTACTATTATTTAACCAACCCAATTCAGCTGTCATGTTAATAAAATTTAGTTTATTTGTTCATTCAATGAGTGTTAATCTTTGGGCACATAGAGAGTTCCAGCATCATTCGAGGCACCAGGGATACAATGATAAACAGTAGAGTCACAATTTCTACCTTCATGGAATTATATTTTGATGGTGAGGATGAATGATAAACAAACATTCAATGTAATTTTAATAAAAGCAAATATAATAAGATGGCAATTTATATATGGGAGTTTCAGATATGGTTGTTATAGAAGAGTGGTCAGGGAAATGTTTCCATGGCAGTGACTTGTGAAGAGGGACCTTGATGAAGTGAGGAGAGAGATATACCAAGACCTAAAGTAATGGCATCTCAGACAGAGGAAACCAAAAGTACAACCCCGGAGGCGTGGGTACATGTGCCATGCTTGAGGAAAAACAAGACCAGGAGGGCTGGATCACAGTGGGAAAGGGAAAGAAAGGAAGAATTTCCTGTGGGGAGAAAGGCAGAAGTCAGATAATCTAAAACACAACAGGTTCATGATGAGAAATTAAGGTTTTATTCTGAGCCTGATAAAGTGCCTTTGAAGCTTTGAAGCAGTGGAGTAGAACATCTGCTTAAGTTTTAGGAAGACTTCTCTGGTCATTTTGTGGAAACTGACACTGAGGCAGGGGAGGCAGGGAATATTAAGATTGGAAATAGGAGGTTAGGGCAGTTGTCTAGCTGGAGAATCGGTAGCTTTGGTGACACCAGTACATATGGAATTGGTAATAACTGTTCAGATTTAGGACATATTTCACATTCATGCTGGTAGGAGTCACTGATGAATTGGGTGTGGGAGTGTAAAGATTGAAAGAACGAGGTGTAATGCCTTGTTGTGTGTATGTGTGTGCGCATGTGTGTGATCCTGAAAAACCAGGTCTATGGTCCCTTATCAGAAACTCTTGGGCTAAAATGTGACCTGCGTTCATAACTTTTAATATTTTAAAAGAATAATAAGGTGCCTATTCCAAAAATTACTAAATATTCCCAGTGGGTCCTAGGGTAGCCTCCAATGAATATTTCTGTGAAAAAATTAAGTATTCACTTAATGATGACAGTACTCAGTTATAATTTTGCTGCCAAATGAGTTCAGATCATATTTTACTGAAAATGAAAATGCCTGGTTTTTATAGCTTTAGGATTTTCATAGATGTGGGTAAGGGATTATTAACCTGCTCCATTCCTAAAATGGGGAAGTTGGTAGTGAGAACAAAAAGCCCTTTGGGTCCATGAGTTTTGAGATGCCCATTAGACAGTTAAGTGGCCTTACAAATAAATAGACAGCTGGACAAATGAGAGGTCAGGGCTAAAGATATAAATTTGGAGATCATCAGTATATGGCTATACTTAAGGTCATGGAATTAAATGAGATGATTTGAGGAGTTAAAATCTGTATAAATGAGAAGATAATCAAGGGTTAAGCCTTTAGTCACCCAAACATCGAAATGTTGGGAGAGGAGACAGAGGAGTAGCCATTGTACCATGGCTTCTTAGAAGCCGAGGGAGACACTGTTTTTTCAGAAAGTCAATGTCAAATGTCAAATGTTGCTGAGAGGTCGTATAACATGAACTGTGCCCTTGACTATTGGTTTTTGCATTGCAGAGGTCTTTGGCAGTCTTGGCAAAACACTATCAATGAAGTGGTGCAACAAAATTCTTATAGGACTCGGTAGAAGTGAAGACAAGGTGAAGAAGTGGGGGAAGCATGAACAGCTAACTCATTAAAAGAATGACTAATTTAAAGAATTTTCCATAAAGGAGTTTATATAGGTGGGGTGATAGCTGGAGGAGGGTGATGGTAAAGGAGTTTATTAAATGTAGGAGATATTATTGGAAAATTCTGCTCGGAATCGTAATGTAAATGATTCTGTAGGGAGTAAAAAATCAATGGAGAGAGAGAGCGAGAGAAAGATCTCCAGGTCCTTGAGTAGATAAGGACTGCTTAAGGGCAGAGATTGGATCTAGGAACAAAGGGCTCATCCACGGCAACAGGAGGGAAGGCAGAATGGGAACATTTACAAGTAGGTAGGTATAAACATGGTGATGTTTCCCTCTGGTTACTTTTATTTCTTCAGTGAAATGAAATAAGAGGCTGTTTGCAGAGTGAGAAGGGGAGAGAGGGAGTGAAGATTTGAGGAGAACATGTGAAACAATCACCTCAGAAAGAAGGATTGTGACTAGGGTGGAACCGATGGGCAGTGCTAAGTATCCACTTTGATCATATATTTAAAGTGAGATCAGTCTTTGTTCTTAGGTGCTCTTTTTTCCTTCTGTGTTCAGTTCAGTTGCTTCCATGTAGGCTCAGAGCAGATGCAGAACTGGGTTTATAGAGCTCATATCTTGCCAGAAAATTAAGTTTGATGGATGAAAAAGGAGAAACTGGGGTTGAGGGCCTCTTCAAAGTTAAAAGTAAGAGACGAGATGAGTGTGTGGGGGGAATCTTGGACAGTGAAAAAGTGAGTAAGGTCAGGTTGGATGTAGAGAAAGGGATAATGAATTTCTGGAATGAGTTGCTAAGATCAGTGACCTTTTTATCTTCTCAAAGACACAAAATGATATAAATATAAATTATGTGTAGGCAAGCTTATAGAAATACAGTTTTTAAAATGAATCTGTGGTAGGTAATTTTATTTTTCCCCTTCTTTACAAAAGCCTACTGTGAGCTCCTTTACGTTTTGTTACTAGGCTTTCTTTCTCTTCAAAACAGAGGAGGCTGTTGGGAGTGTGGCCATTCCTGCAAAGAAAACAAAGCTGGCAGATCTAATTTTAGGATGCTTTTCCTTGACAACAGCCTTTTAAATATTGCTTATACAACAAGGAAAATTGGCTTCAGAAATTAATGAGACTACATTTGGTCAAGGAAGTTCAATTCCACTTTACACTTGATCTTTTCAGGGCATCGTGAGAATATATAACAAGGGCTTTCCCTTCACCTTGCTTCAGTGACTGAAGTTTTACTCTTTATGGTGTTCTTGGTGGTGGATGATAAATTTCAATATATGTACCAGTAGCAACAGGCCAAGCATGCAATGAGGGGCTACTGTGAAATATGGTTTTAACAAGAGAGATACAGAGATTATTTAACTACATAAGGGTTATTGTTCCTCTTTACATTAATAGTAGCTTAGGTGACCTAAATGAGTCAGACTTTAAGCTCCCCCTTGAGAGCCAAATTATGCTGTAAGTTGGTACATGCTAAGCAAGCAACTATTTGTCTCTTTATCTGATTCCTTTAATACCAAGAATGAAATTTGTTTGAAATTTTATAGTAAAACAGTCACACAAACACATAGATACACACATATTCACATGAAATAATGATATTTAAATATGTACTTTGGTATAAATGCAATGCCCATGTTGTGAGTACATAGAATATTATACTGATCAGGTAAACAGAGAACTAAAAGTCATAGTTTCTTTTTATTTTTATTACAGTGTCATTATATATAGAGTTTGGTGGGTCATGGTATTATAGTTATAAGACTTCAGTGTAAAGATCACTTGTGAATAGATTTTACCATTGCTTTTCCCAGGAAATTGAATCTTCTGTTTTTGTGAAATAAACTAATTTGAGGATAATTGTATTTGAATTATGTGAATATTTGAAAATTATTCTTCTCTAATGTTTGCTATATTTTCTATTTGGCATTTCAGGGTTGATTTTATTTGAAGTGTGTACCATGTTGCTTACCCCAAAGTAATTCTTACAATGTTCTTGGATCCTTGGTGGGATGTCCCCACAGGCAATACTGTGCATTTTATGGTTGGAAAATTGAATTTCCTTCTCAGCTTATAGAGATTTTCCTTCCTGATTTTCCTCCCTTAGAGGAAGGGCCTGAATATGATCTGAGATTGCATGACTTCTGTTTATTCTGCCATCAAAGCTATGCTTGAATGGTCTAAAAATGCCAGTCATATGCTTTGACTGGTCTCGAGAGAAATACAAATTTGGCTACCTTGGTACTGATCCTGTACATTTTTACTTTCAATAACTGATTCTCATTTTTATTAAAGTAATGAAATATTACCACAAGACAATGAAAACAGTTTTCTTCCCCACCTGTTGATACTTTCCTGATCTGCTTCCTGAGACAACTTTCATCTTTTAATTCTTTCTTCCTATAAATTATTTATATTTTAAAATAATAATTTAACAGTTATTCCTTGATTTATCTATTTTTATCATTATCTACTGACTTCATATAGCAGTGGGTCAAAATTTAGCACTCTTAGACCAAGCTCTAACCTCTCCTACTTGATCTCATCTCCTTTCATTCTCCCAATGCAGTTCTGTTACCATTCCTGTGAATCAGTATTTGGTGTTTCTAGTATTATGACTGAATTGTCCTCACAATTGAGCCAAGAAATGAAATATGAATATGTTTCCTGTAGACTAAAACCCCTTGTTTTTCCTGGAAGTAGGAAATATCTCATTTTAATTGTTAGTTTGTTGGCCTCGGTTACTGCATACCTATCTATTGCTAATGCTTTCCAAATTCACACAAAAAAATTGTAAAACACTCTCCAGTATCTTTCCCACATTTCCAAGCACATCATGTGCTTTCTTTGTCCTGTCCTTTTCCTTGGAGACATCATTCTTTGAGACTTTGTGCCAAGCTCTTTTGGGGGCTCTCCATGCCTGAGACATGACTATCCCCTGTGACTGCCTTTTGCCTTCATTCTGAGAAATCCCTTCCAACACTCTCATGTGTTGGGACTCTTGTTCCCTGGGTCCCATTTTTTTTCTTAGTTTACTCTCATTAGGGGACAAGCTTCTCTAATAGTATCCTACAATAGGGCAATTGAGAAATACACTTTTTTAAAGTACATACATCCTTTTTTTTTTTTTTGTCTTTTTGCTATTTCTTGGGCCGCTCTGGCAGCATATGGAGATTCCCAGGCTAGGGGTCTAATCGGAGCCGTAGCCACCAGCCTACACCAGAGCCACAGCAATGCGGGATCCGAGCCGCGTCTGCAACCTGCACCACAGTTCACGGCAACGCCAGATCGTCAACCCACTGAGCGAGGGCAGAGACCTAATCCACAACCTCATGGTTCCTAGTCAGATTCGTTAACCACTGTGCCACAACGGGAACTCCTAAAGTATGTACATCCATTTTGAGTTTATTTTTGTATATGGTGTTGGAGAATGTTCTACTTTCTTTCTTTTATACAATGTAGCTGTCCAGTTTTCCAAGTACTACTTATTAAAGATATCTTTTCTCCATTTTATATTCTTTTCTCCTTAGTTATAGATTAATTGACCATAAATACATGGGGTTATTTTTGGACTCTTTATTCTGTTCCATTGATCTGTGTGTTGTTTTTTGTGCCAGTATCATGCTGTTTTAATTACTGTAGCTTTGTAGTATACCCTGAAATCAGGGAGTGTGATTCCTCTGGCTCTGTTATTTCTCCACGATTGTTTTGGCTGTTGGGGGTCTTTTGTGTTTCCGTATAGATTTTAAAATTATCTGTTCTAGTTCTAAGAGAAATGCTGTTGGTATTTTGATAAGGATTACATTGAATCTGTGGATAACCTTAGGTACTATGATTATTTTAACAATATTAACTTTTCCAGTCCAAGAACACAGTATATCTTTTCCATCTGTTTGTGTTATCCTCAGTTTATTTCAACAGTGTCTTATAGTTTTCTGAGTATGGGTTTTTTACCACCCTAGATAGATTTATTCTTAGGTATTTCATTCTTTTTGATATGATAGTAAATGAGATTGTTTTCTTAATCTCTCTTTTAGTTCATTTTTAACATATAGAAATGGAACAGATTCATGTATATTAATTTTGTATCCTGAAACTTTACCAAATTCATCAATGAGCTCTGGTAGTTTAAAAGAATAAAATAGAACATTCTCTAACACCATATATAAAAATAAAATCCAAATTGAGTAAAGACATATATGTAGGTAGAACACTCTTTCATATAAACTGTAGCATTTTTTTGGATCTGTCTCCTAAAGCAAAGGAAATAAAAGCAAAAATAAACACTAGGACCTAATTAAACTTAGAATTTTTTTTTTCCACAGCAAAGGAAACTATAAACAAAACACAAAGACAACCTACTAAATGGTGAAAATATTTGCAATTGATAAGACTGATGAGGGCTTAATATCAGAAATACATAAACAGCTCTTATAGCTTAACATCAAAAGAACAAACAGCTTGATTGAAAATGGGCAGAAGGCCTGAATAGACATTTTGCCAAAAAGGAGGTTCAAATGATTAACGGGTACAAGAAAAGATGCTCAACATCCTTAATCATTGGGGAAAGTCACAATGAGATATTGCCTCACACCTGTCAGAGTGACTACCATAAAAAAACCACAAATAACAAATGTTGAGAAGGATGTGGTAGGAGTACACTGTTGGTCGGAATATAATTTGTTGCAGCCACTATTTGGAGGTTTCTCAAAAAAACTAAAAATAGAACTACACTATAACCCAGCAATTCCATGCCTGGGTATATATCTGAGAAAAATGGAAACACTAATTCAAAAAGTTACATGCATCCCAGTGTTTGTAGCAACATTGTTTATGGTTGCCAAGATGGGCAAGCAGTTTAAATGTCCATCAATGGATGGGTTAAGAAGATGTGGTGAGTATGTATGATGGAATATTAGTCAGCCATAAAGAGGAATGGATTTTTGTCATTTGCAACACCATGGATGGACTTGGAGGGTATATACCAAGGGTTAAATGAAATAAGTCAGACAGAGAAAGACAAATAAATACTATATGATATCACTTACATGTAGAATCTAAAAAAAATACAAAAAATTAGTATAACAAAAAAGAAAGACTCACAGCTATAGAAGACAAACTAGTGGTTACCAGTGGGGAGAGGCAAGGCAGGATGGGAAGTTTAGGGGTAGGGGCTTAAGAGGTGTAAACTATTATGTATAAAATAAGCTACAAGGGTATATTGCACAATATAGGAAATATAGCCAATTTAAAAAAATAACAGTAGGAGGAGTATAGCTTTTAAAAATTGTGAATCACTATAATTTACATCAATTCTACTTCAATAAAAATGTACATTCGTATATGAATATGTGGAATATATTTATTCTGTTTTGATACAGCTTTATTGGTACTGAAGTGATAAGTAAAATAATTTTTTCTCATTATTATGAAAGTATTGCTTCATTGTATTTTAACTTTTAGTGTTGCTACCAAGAAGTGTGATGTTATTTAGCACTGATTTTTTTATGTAATATTCTCTCCAACACCCATGAGCCAGGAATTTCCCTTTATTCCTTTTTCTTTAGAAATTTCATAATAACATGGGTGTGAGAATTATATAATGGGAAGTTGGTAGGTCTTTTCAAAATGAAAATGCATGCCCTCCATTTTGGGGAAATTTTCATTTTTTAAATTTGATTTTTTTTTTCTATTTTCTTCATTCATTCTGGGATTTGTGTTTCTTCTGGATTAAGCTTCAAATTTTCATATATTTTCTCTCCTCTTATCCATTTTTGCCTTTTTATTTTATTATATTATTATTATTATTTTGGTTTTTAGGGCTGCACCTACAGCATATGGAATTTCCCTGGCTATGGGTCAAATAGGAGCTGCAGCTACAGGCCTGCACCACAGTCATAGCAATGTGGGATCTGAGCCATGTGTCTTCAATGTACATCGCAGCTCATGGTAAAGCCATATCCTTAACCCACTGAGTGAGGCCATGGATCAAACCTGCATCCTCATGGATACGAGTTAGGTTCCTAACCCACTGAGCCACAACAGGAAGTCCTACCTTTTTATTTTATTTTTTTATTTATTGGTATAGCATTGATTTATAAGCTAAGTTTCATGTGTAAATTATATTTCAACTTATGCATAAATTACAGCATGCTCACCAGCAAAAGTTTAATTTACATCCATCACCATACAGCTTTTTGAGGCAAATATAGTCATTTTTGCATTTTTTTTAAAATAAGAAACTTTTTCTATTTCAACCCCATATACTTTCTAAGATCTGACCTCATTTTTATTTTGACTGATTTTTATTTGTAGTATTCAGTTCTTTTTTATACATGTAATAAACACTTATGGCTCAGAAATTTATTTTTGTTGATTAACATTTTTCTTCTACTTGAATAGACTCTACTGAATTGCTTTTTTCTGTGTATTTGTTTCAGTTTGTCTTTCATTGATAAAGACTTAAAATTTTGTATGCTCATTTTTTATATAATGATTTTATTTTTTTCATTATAGCACGTTTTTACAGTGTTCTGTCAATTTCCTACTGTACAGCATGATGACCCAGTTACACATACATGTGTAGATTCTTTTTTCTCATCTTAACATGCTCCATCATAAAGTGACTAGACATAGTTCCCAGTGCTACACAGTGGGATCTCATTGCTTATCCATTCGAAAGGCAATAATCTGCATCTATTAACCCCAAGTTCCCAATCCATCCCACTCCCTCCCTCTCCCCCTTGGCAACTACAAGTCTATTCTCCAAGTCCATGATTCTCTTTTCTGTGGAAAGGTTCATTTGTGCCATATATTAGATTGCAGATATAAGTGGTATCATATGGTATTTGTCTTTCTCTTTCTTACTTCAC
Source organism: Phacochoerus africanus (assembly GCF_016906955.1). Lineage (NCBI taxonomy): Eukaryota > Metazoa > Chordata > Mammalia > Artiodactyla > Suidae > Phacochoerus > Phacochoerus africanus. The sequence goes on along the minus strand of NC_062546.1, from coordinate 153,459,054 downwards.
TCAGTATGAGAGTCTCTAGTTCCATCCATGTTGCTGCAAATGGCATTATTTTGTTCTCTTTTATGGCTGAGTAGTATTACATTGTGTATATATACCACATCTTCCTAGTTCAATCATCTGTCTGCTCATTTTTAAAAGAGAGACACTGAAAAGCTGATTGATGTTTAGTGTAAATTGATACTATTTGTTGACTTGTGGGCTTCATAATAGGTGAGAAATATTCAGATACTTAATTAGGTAATTACAAAATGCTAGTTTCCACAGGTCTTTTCTCTGGAGCCACTCACTGTCTATAGGTGAAAATAATCTAGTTATCAGCCTAGGATATTAAAACCTTGTTGTCTCCATTCTAGAACTGAATGAAGAAAAGAGTTGGAGTCATACAATTCATTGTGTAGTTTTTACGTAGTTTCCTTTTCTTTCTTTCTTTCTTTCTTTCTTTCTTTCTTTCTTTCTTTCTTTCTTTCTTTCTTTCTTTCTTTCTTTTTTAAACAATCTAGCAGCTTACCTCTCTCTTCTCTATGGATTAATTTCACCAGAAGATAAAAATCTAATTAGATAAGCATCAGATTAGATAAACATCTGATCTTTCTTAGTGATGTGGGAGCATTAGTTGCCAGGTACTGAGGAAGAAAATGAGGGTGTGTCTTCTTTTTATATAGGCTTTCACATAAAACCCTGCTTTCAGTCCCACTGTAATTCTCCAACTTCTGCAACATCTGGTGCTTCCAATTCTTGCATCTTTTCATTGTCCCTAGGGTGTAAAATTTGTTTCTTTCTGATGTCTTTTGCTAAGATTTCCATTCCTTCATCTATTTTCTAAATTTCCAAAAATTGAATTGATTTTCTTGTGTCTTGTTAATTTCTTTCCCATTTACTTTGTCCTTCTTGGATGTTTACAATATTTTATGTTATTACTGTCATGTTAATGGAATTTTAGAAGTTATCAGTGATAAGTGCCTGTTCAATTAGCATATTGAAAAGAGATGCACTAAGTTTTTCAATAGTTTTAAAATTCAAATTTTTTTTTTCCTCTCAAATTCTCTTGAAAACCTTTGAGGTAAGACAATGCACTAAATCCATTTATTACATAAGGAAAGAAAAAGAGGTGGTCTTAGAGGTGATATTCTCAAAGTAATAATTGTATTACATGGGTACAGGGCAAGAAATAGAAACCATGCTGGCATTTGAAACAGAAGGGAATTCAGTACAGGAATTAGATGTTTATAAAATCATAGAATGTTTGTGGGAGCTGGAAGTCAGAGGCTACCACCGAACTAGCAAATCACCTTAGCTGTGATTCAGGGGTAGGAGGTACTGCATCTGGGCTACCATAACTAGTGCTACCACTCCACTGCTGCTAGATACCTGTGAAGCCAGTAGCTGGATGTGCAAAGGTGGAAACCAACCAATACAGTTGCCTTATGGCCTTGTTTATCAGCCAAAAACAGGAGTAGAAAATTGACTCCTCCTAACTTTGTCTTCCAAATGCTTTGAGAACACTTTTAATTGGCACTGCCTAATTCACATCTGCAACCGTAGCTAAAGTGGTCTGGGAATATAAATTTTAGCTTTCAAATCTCTCCAAATAAAAAAAAGTCAATGTAAAATATCTACTATACTAATGCAGCTGGTTTGTGACAGAGCTACAGCTGGATCCTTGTTTTTGTGACTTCCATCATTTTTCTTTCTATTGCTACCTTCTATTTAAAATAAAAAAAGGATATAATAAAATAAAAATATTTAATTAAAATAATAAAAATCATAGTAAATTTGTTGCCCAAATAAAATGAGAATCTAAAATATAATAACAGTGTAATTGGCATGTTGTTCTAAGGCTTTTGAACCCAGCAGTGTTCAGTAATATTGAAATGCAAGATAATATTTTGATTTTCATTGCATAAAGTACATGGACCTATATTACATACTTAGCATTATACCAAACCACTTGAGGAATACAGAAACAAATGGCTTAGTCTTTCTTCTAACCAGCTAGATTAAAACTAACTCATACCAGTTGGTGGTACTTGATAAAATATGGAAGATAAATATTTTCTTTATGAGTGAGAAAAAGACATATCTGTTATATGTCAGGAACTGTATTTTTTCTCATTAAATTTTTATTCAAACCTTGTAAATTAACACTCTCATTTTAGAGCAGTGTATTGAGCTCAAGAAGGTTAGACAACTCTACCAAATTATGCTGACATTAGATTATGGAGTAAGATTTAAATATTATGTTGTTCTTTTATGACACAGTACCTCTTAAGGAGATTTGCGGTAAACCTGGATGAAATAATCGGATTTGGATGGAGAGAGGGGTAGGTCAAGTCAGGTGTCTCCAACTCAGATTCCATAAGAGGCCATAATTGAGGAAGGTGGATTGGGTGGTGGCTGTGGCAATTCAGAGAATACGTGTTGCCTCTTGAGCTAGCAACGTCTTAGCTCAGCTTCTTTTTATTTGCACTATCATTACATAGTAGTTCTGATTTTCAGAGAAAAGTAAAAATCCTATTTTTATGTATAGTCTTATTATTTTAAAATGCTAGCAGCTAAAGCTTTAAGAATCACTGATTGAATCAACAGTGTCAAGACCCATGGGAACACAGAATGTTAAGATGGAATTCTTTCCATTTATCTTTGTATGAGGCACTGAAGGCCAACGTCAGTGCAAAGGTGTCAACCAAATTCATACACATGCTGAATTACCCATACAGGAAAACTAAGTATGTGGAATCTTTGGCATTAGAGATATCCCTCCAGTCTATATTGAATGGGATACTGAAAGAGAAAATTTTGGGGCTTATTTGGAGGGAGAGCTGTCAGTGCGATGATATCTTCTTCACCTCCAAGAAAAAGTCTAAAGGTGAGAGGCTACGGATGGAGCTACCTTTGTTTATCACCAAGGAGAAAGAGGGTCTATTGGGCTTGCCTTTAACATCAGGGCAAGGAAGCATGTGTTCTCCTGGAAAGTAGCCAGTCTTGGTCAATTCAAAAGGAATCCCACCTAAGATGATTGCCTGCAATCAGCTTTAACAGGGAAAGCCTGTGCAGAGTGAATCAGTGGCGCTAGGGATAAAGGAATGAGTCCTTAGTGGTCAGGTAGAGGACAAAGCATTACCTGCCTTAGGAACTGTAGTTAGAGGACCATAGAAGATTTCCAAAAATCCTAGGTATGTGGGGATCCCACTAGAGAAAAAGTCAGCATCTAGAAGGAGCCAATTTAGGGAAGCAGTTGTATCTGCTGTATAAAACTGCAGCATTCTACCTAATTCTTTTTCTCCTCTGGCCTAGAGAGTTGAAGAGAAAGGAAACTCTAAGCTGAAGCAGGTCTGAGTTTGAGGGTGGGAAGGTGAGTTTGGAAAATGCCTCACTTAGAAAAAACATGTAGTTCTGATTATTACACTGACATTACACTGGATGTTGGACATTTTGACTTCTGAAATGAAACTCATCTGGTAATTGAAAGGGACCAGAAAATCTATGGGGGCTAGATTTCATCTGGTAGTGGAAACAAAGAAATTCAGACGGTGGGTGTGAACGGATAATGAGGGAAAAAATAAGAGATTCTTAACTGACTCCAGCATGCTTGGTCAACATATGTCTGCTAGACACATGTCTGCAAGTCAAAACTGGGTGTCTCCATTTTTCAGAGATAAAGACAGTTGGATTGGGGATAGGGAGCAAGCACTGCCTAGAAAACATTTAGCCAATAATATTAAATAACAAAAGATTATAAAGCTTTCTGTGTAAATAGTCTTATTATGCTTTGTATTTTTTTAAATTGTAGAATCCAAATGACCTTGTAAGGTCCTTATTGCTGCTATTTAGATGTGTGAACAAAATTGACCATGCTACTGCTTTTAGACATATGGATTGTAAGTTTACCTTAGCTTAGGAGATAGTCCAATAAATATCATTCATATTTCTTCAAATGATAATATATTATTCATTGAAAACTTGGTAAATGATTTTGTGTGCTCTTCTGGAGCCCGCTCTGATGGATTTTTTTAAAATGTTCATTTCTCAAAGATTTAACAAAATCACCAAATTAAGGAGTATTATCATTCTCTGATTACATAACTACTAAGGTGCCATCATTTGGTATTTGTTCAAATACTGATATAAAATGCCTTGCAAAGATAGTGTAGAAAGACCTCCTGCTGATTGAGAGTTTATGGAAGTTAAGGGGGAATTTGTATTATGTAGGCCAAGGAATGCTTTAGCTAATTGTTAATGTTTTTGTTCTGTTTGAGTTCCTGTTAGTGTTTTGCTGTTTGGGACTGAGTAGCTTCTGCAGTGATTAGAATGAGGTTAGCACAGAGTAGATGTTTTACACAATAAAGAAAGCATGCTTGAAAAGCCTGCTGGTCCCTTGCCCATTTGTTGTTACCCTCATAGAACGCATGGACACTGCACTGTCTGACACTTATTCCGACCCTGGAAATTATGTTTCCCCACACAGTTAAGTATGTGAGTAACAAAGGCAGCACTAATGACTTTTTGGCATGTGGATATTTCTTGTCACAGAATCTCTTTGAGAATCAGACTTTATTCAAAAACATGTTTCACTGGATCAAAAATAAAAGTCACTTAGCATTGTTTTGAAGTGTAACAATAAACAGCAGCTCATGGTTCACAAAAGTTCATGATAGGAAAATTGATCCTCCCCTAAATGAAACTAATTCGCAAGATGAATATTTTCCTTTTGATTAATGGTCCACTTTAAGATCATATAGGCAAAGGTTCTAATTTATATGATGATTTTATAATTCTGAAACATTTACATCAATAGGTCAGACAGTTAAAACTCAGAATTCCAGGAATTTTGATAGATATTTGCTATTAGAAATTTTATGTGAGGTTTAGAATTGAAATTCAAAAAGTATACACAGGTCCTATTTATCCATTCATCATCCGTCCATTCATTCACTAAGTCACTAACTCATCCACTAGTTCAGTAAAATGTATTGAACTTCTACAAGGTGCAGAGCCTGGTTTTTAGATGAAAAAAATGAAGAATTATAAACCTTAGGAAGTGGAGTACTTAAAAGCCAGTGAGAGAATTTGCCATTGGCACAAATAATCACATAAATAATTAGATGTAGATGTTTATGTATGTGTAATGTATGTAAGCACATAAATATTTATGTATGTATGTATGTATACCCAAACATAATCATGGTGTGCACACAACATGGCATCTTTTTGTTACATTTTATTCAGTACTGCTTTATTTTCTTTATAATGTTTTCATTAGTATCATGGTGTTTTACCTTACTGTTTCTCTATTGCTAGCAACTGTGTTGTTTCTAATTTAGAGCTGTTGTATAGATAACACTAGGCATATCTTTCCCATAGTTTATATTTTTCTTTAGGACAAATTTCCACATATAGGTATGCCAGGTGGAATCTAAATCTCAAGTGACCTACTTTCCAATCACGGCTTTTCATTTTTAAGCCCACTCCTCCCAGCACCTCAAATATAGTTTTTCACCCTACTGAGACCTTCAATTAATTATCCCTTTACACTGTCTTCCCCCTGTTCCCCTCATGTGCTCATATTCCCCCAGCAAGCTTTAGATACATCAGTCCATTCTCATACCCCTTGCTTGCGTGCTCATTAACTCTCCTCTTCCTCTTGTGAATACACTTCCAGAAAAATTGTACTTCTGGTTATACCTGCACTGATGTAGCTGAGTCTAATCATACCTGTACTCATGTAGCTGAGTCTGGCTGGAGAAAAACACTGCTATGCTGACTGCAGTTACTTTATTTTATATTATTTTATTTATCTTTTTTTTGTCTTTTCTAGGGCCACACTCACAGTATATGGAGGTTCCCAGGCTAGAGGTCTAATTGGTGCTGTAGCCACAGACCTACACCAGAGCCACAGCAGCACAGGATCTGAGCCTCATCTGCAACCTACACCACAGCTCACAGCAACGCCAGATCCTTAACCCACTGAGTGAGGCCAGGGATCGAACCCACAACCTCATGGTTCCCAGTTGGATTTGTTAACCACTGAGTCACAATGGGAACTCCCTTTTTTTTTTTTTTTTCTTTTTTAGGGCTGCACCCACAGCATATGGAGGTTCCCAGGTTAGGGGTTGAGTAGGAGCTGCATCTGCTACCTACACCACAGCTCACAGCAACAGCGAATCCTTAACCCACTGAGCAAGGCCAGGGATCAAAGCCTCATCCTCATGAATACCAGTCCGGTTCATTAACCGCTGAGCCATGATGGGAACTCCTACTACTGTTACTTTAAATGCATGGCTAGAAACCTCAAGTGTACCCTAAGTACCCCCAAGCTGTGTCCCCTATAACCATGAATGACAACTACTGTCCTAGGGCTTCTCTTTCTCCTTGAACCTCAGATACTTCCTTTTTCCTTGCTTCCTACTTCACTGAGCAAATGTATTACTAGCAAGAGAACTCCAGACTATGTCTTCGATCCCACATGCCTCTCCCCACTTATATTCTGCCCTTCCTTCTGTTACAATGAATGAATTGTCAGTGCTGCTAAGTCCACCTCCCTAATTGTGTATTAAAGTGTATATGTAACTCAAGGACAACATTCCTATGATTATACTTGCTTTAGATTACATTCCCCCCTTCCACTGTGTGATTATATCGGCATATAATGTAATAATAATTCCAAATTAAAAAAATACTTTTATCTGTTATCTTCAATCTAAGTCAAATTTCCCATTTTCAGTAAAACTCTTCACAATTGTCTACACATACTGTTTTTACCTGATCTCCTTCCATTTGTTCTTGAATCCATTCTAATAATTTTTTATATTTCTCTTTCCCAGTGCAACTGCTTTTGTTAAAAATCATCAAGGGCTTTGATATCGCCAAATCAACTTTCATTTCTCAATCTTCAACTGTCTTGGCTCATTAGCATACATTACCATTTGGCTTAAATTCCTTTGTGAAACACTTTCTCTACTGTTCCTAGAATAACTGTCTCTTTTCAAAAAATAGTAATTTACTTGCATTTTTTGTTTTAATTGTATTTTTAAAATTGAAGTATAGTAGATATATAATTTTATATGTTTCAGGTGTACAACCCAGTGACTCATAAGAAGCTGTATAATTTTACATTCCCAACAACAATGTATACTAGTTGTATTTTCTTCACATTTTCACTTATGTCTGGTATGGCAATCTTTTTGATTAGAATCATTCCAGTGGGAGTATAATTGTAATTGTATCTCATTGTGGTTTTAATTTGCGTTTCTCTAATGACTAGTCGTTGTGAACATCTTTCCATATGCTCATTAGTCATTTGTATAGCTTCTTTGATGGAATGTGTATTCAAATCTTGGCCCATTTTAAAATTGGTTTAACTTATTTTGAATTTTAAGAGTTCTTTATATATTTTCATTACAAGTCCTCTATCATATTTAATATATGACCTACAAATATATATTTTCTCTATCTGTTGCTTGCTTTGCATTTTCTTTTTCTTTTTTGGGCTGCACACATGGTATATGGAAGTTCCCAGGCTAGGGGTCAAATACAAACTGCAGCTGTGGGACTACAACCACAGCCACAGCAACACCGGATCCAAGCAGCATCCATGATCTGTGCCTTAGCTTGTGGCAGTGCTGGATCCTTAACCCACTGACCAATGCCAGGGATCAAACCCACATCCTCATGGATGCTGGTTGGTTTCTTAACCTGCTGAGCCACATTGGGAACTCCTGATTTTCTTAATGGTGTCTTAAAGAGCAAAAGTTTTAAATTTTAACAAAGTCTAACATCATTTTCTCTTATAGATTGTGTTTTTACTATTATATCTAAGAAATCTTTGCCTAATCCAAAGTCACAGGATTTTCCCTTGTTTTCAATCAGAGGTTTTTGTAGTCTTAGTTCTTACATTTAGGTCTATTATTCTACTTGAATTAATTTCTATGCATGGGTTGAAGTAAGAGTCTAAGTTCATATTTTTGTATATGGATAACAAATTGACCTGGTGACATTTGTTAAAAAGCCCATCTGTTTCCCACTGGTACCTTTATTAAAAATCAATTGATAAAAATATAAGGATTTATTTCTGGTCTTTTAATTCTGTTCTATTTATCTACATGTAAGTTTTCCTCAATACCGGCTGTCTTGATTACTGTAGCTTTATAGTAAGTTTGAAATCACATAGTATAAATCTTCCAATATTGTTCTTTTAAAAATTTGTTTTGGCTATTCTATATCCTTTATAATTCCATGCCAATTTTAGGGTCAGGCTTCCAATTGCTACAGAGAAATTCTGGTGGGATTATGGTAGGGATTTTATTACATCTATAAATCCATCCTAGGGAACTGACATGTTAACAATATTATGTCCTCAGCTCATAAAGATGGAAAGCTCATTAATTTTTATTTTCTTTAATTTTTCTCAATAATTTTTATAGTGTCACACTACAAATCTTACACTCCTTTTTTTTTAAATTTATTCCTTAGTATTTTGTTCTTTTTGATGTTTTGAATAGGATTTGTTTTTTCATTTCAAATAGTCACTATTATAAAGATATACAATTGAATATTAACTAAACTTAATGTGGTGATCTTTTCACAGTATATTTAAGTTATTATACTGTATACCTTAAACTTATCCAGTGCTGTATGTCAATTATATCTCACAAAAACTGGAAAAAATTTACAGTATAAATGGTAGAATAATAAAAAATGGAAATCTATAGTAAAAATAAGTAAAAATTTTAAAAAGAAATGCAATTTAATTTTTGTATTGATCATGTATCCCTAAACTTGCTAAACTTATTTATTATCTTTTAGTAGGTTTTGCTTTTATAGTTTCATTAGAATTTTTTATATTCAGGCTCGTATAGGCTGAAAATAAAGGCAGTTTTACTTCTTCCTTTCTAATTTGTAAGCTTATAATTGCTCTTAGTTGCCTTCTTGCTCTGGATAAATCATCCAATGTGATGATGAATAGGAGTGATGAGTACAGGTGCCCTTGCCTAGTTCTGTCTGAGGTGAAGAGCATACAGTCCTTCTCTTTTCAACTAAAGATGGTTATTTAAGTTGCCGAAGTTCGTTTTTATGTCTTGTTTGTTAAATTTTTTTAGCATAAATACGCATTAGATTTTGTGAAATTTTTTCTGCATCTATTAGCATGATGATGTGCCTTTGTCCTTTTTTCTGTTAATATGGTATATTATATAATTAATTTCCATATTTTAAATCAATCTTGCATTCCTAGGATAAATCTCACTTGGATATTAGGTATAAACCTTTTATATATTATTAGTTTTGGTTTGGTACTATTATGTTAAGGATTTTTTTGTAAATGTTTCTGAGGAATATTGTTTTATAGTTTTCTTGTGATGTTTTAAGTTTGGATTTATAGAATAAATTGGGAAGTATTCTTCCAGCCTCTATTCGATGAAAAAGTTTTTGGTTTTTTTAATTCTAGGATTTACTAGGAAGCCATCTGGGCCTGAGTTTTCCTTTTGGGGAAGATTTTAAATTACTAATTACTTGTTATAGATTTATTCAGAATTTCTGTCTCTTCATTAGTCACTCCTGGTGATTTATATCTTTCTATGAATTTGTCCATTTTTTCTAAGTTGTCTAATTTTTTTGATGTAAAGTTGTCCAAATTATTGCTCTGTTGTCTTTTAATTTCTGAAGGGTTGATAGTAATATTCATGATTTTTTCCTTGATTTTGTGTATTTTGTATTTTCCTTCTCCCTAATCTAGCTATAGGAATAACAATTTTGTTGATCTTTTCAAAGAGCCAACTTTTGGTTTATTTATTTTTCTTTATTGTTTTATGTTATCTATATTATTGATTTCCAAATCTTTATTTTTTCACCTTTTGCTTGTTTAGGATTTAATTTGCTTTTCTTTTTCTAGGCTATTAAAGTGGACAGTTGGACTATTTTTTGAAGCCCTTATTTTTACCTAATATAAGCATTGAGAAATATGTTTCCTTTTCAACACTGATTTAAATGTGTCTCATACACTTTGATGTTTTGTTTCATTTCTGTAAATTCAAAATATGTCCTAATTTCTGTTGCAATTAAATCTATCCATAAGTTGTTTAGAGTGTGTAATTTTCTACATGTTTGTGAATATTCTAAATTTCTTTCTGTTGTTTATTTCTAATTTAATATAATTATAGTCATAGGAGACCATACTTGAATGATTCCAGTCATTTTAAATTTATTGAGATGTGTTTTATAGACTAGCATATGGTCAGTTCTGGAGAGTATCATTTGGACACTTGAAAGGAAGGTATATTCTGTTGTTTCAGGGTGATGTGTTCTCTAAATATCAGGTCTAATTGATTTATTTTGTTGTTCAAGTTTTCTTCATCCCTGTATATTTTCTGTTTAGTTTTCTTTCAGCTATTGAAAGTGCAGTATTAAAATATACAACTATATTTGTTTAATTTTCTATTTTCCTTTTAATTTGGTCAGTTTTGCATCTGGTATTTGGGGCCTCTGGTATACATTTCTAAGTGTTTTATCTTCTTGATGCATTGACCCTCTTATCATTATGAATGTTCCTTTTTATCTATAGTTACATTTTTTTTCTCAAAGTTTATGTATTGTATGATACAAATACAGCCACCTTAGCTCCCTTATGATTTCACCACAGATATTTTTCCAACCTTTTATTTTCAAACTGTTTATATTTTAGTATCTAAAATGTGTGGGTTTTTTTGGTCTTTTTTTTTTTTTTAGGGTCACACCTGTGGCATATGAAGGTTCCCAGGCTAAGGGTCTAATCGGAGCTGTTGCCGCTGGCCTACACCAGGGCCACAGCAACATCAGATCTGAGCCACTCCTGAGACCTACACCACAGCTCCTGGCAATGCCAGATCCCTAACCCACTGAGCAAGGCCAGGGATCAAACCCACAACCTCATGGATCCTAGTGGGATTCGTTTTCACTGCGCCACAACAGGAACTCCCTAAAATGTGTGTTTTATATACAGTGGTATATGGTTGGGATCTTGCCTTTTTGTGAAATATGACAATCTCCACCTTTTAATTGGAATTTTTAATCAAATCACATTTAATGGAATTAACATGGTTGGATTGACATCTGTCATTTTGTTGTTGGTTTGTTCCATGCCATATATCTTCTGCCTTCCATACTCTTAGTTGAAATCAAGTTGGCCACCTCTTGCGATGAAGTTCTTGGTTTTAAGGCCAGCCTCACTATGATAAAACAACCATGTTGACCCAGCTAGGGTGGTGACTGGGATGGTTCTAGGTCAGAATGCTGTAGACTCCCACCATTAACTGACGGTCTGCAGTTTTTGGTGACTCTGTGCTTTTAGATTTGTTTTTTGCTTTTGGTTGATTTCTAGACTCCCGAATGATTATTTTTGAAAATTTTGTCCAGTTGTGTAACTGGTTTTTTATAGAGAATATTTTTTATTTTTTTTTCACTCCTCCATAGCCAGAAGTCCCCAGCATTTTGGATTTGATGAAACATTTTGATGAAATATGCGGGCTTTACTTTTTCCAACAAATAAAAAATGGTAACTTAAAAAAACACTATATTCATACTCATTTTTTCTTATACTCTGATTACATTGTTAAAGTTAAGATAAAAGTCTTGGGGAAAAAGCTTTATCTCAATACTGATATATTGTTTGATCTTATAGTGGTCTAAAGAAAAAATGATGACCAAAGTTATATAAATTTTTTAAAGCCTAAGATTTATCTTTTAAATCTCTACTTTTAGCTTCCTACAGTTATTACTAGGTTATTACTGGGTTATTAATATGTATTTTCTTACTGTGTTTAGCTTATATTTTTGGTTTTGTCAGACTCTAGGTTGTAGTTAAATATATAAAAGGTATTAATAAGAAAATGGAGTAACTATATGTAAAATCCACTTTCTTGTGAGTAGGAAACAAAAGTGAGAAAAAAACAGAGACTATTTAAAAATTTTTAGGGGACCTCAGGATAGAAAGATATCCCATATCTGTAGCTGAGGTAGGAATGCCAAACTAAACATCTCTGTCATCCAACTTCTGCTTGAATACTTCCATTCATGAGGAGCTCACTAACATCCTAGTGGAGACCAGTTTTTTTTTTTTTTTGGAAAGTTCTAACATTTGACTCTTGAACAAATGTTACTCTTGAAATAGGTAAAAATGAAAAGAGACCTCCTATGTGCCAAATTTCTAACTATAGAAAAAAGAATATAATTTCCACAAACTCAAAATTATAAGGCTTGGTTTGATCATCATGAAGAAACATAAAGGAATTTATGGTATGAAAATTTCCTCTCTTGTAAAGAAAAAAATCTGATTTAAAGCATGGTGCCAGCAAGCTTAACAGTTTGTGGGAATAACTAGTGACTGAGGAGAATCCCTGGAGGTGCAAAAAAGTGGGTAGGAGGTGAAGGCTCAGAAAAGCATTCATATAGGCTGTTAGTCCAACCTCTTGTCTGTTCTTTTAGATTGTGCCCTTGCGTAGCAAGCCCAAGGCCCCAGCGTGGGCTCTGTTACATTAGGGTGACTGGAAGGAGAAAGTCATACTACTGATAGAAGGTATCTCTTTTAGGGTAAGAGCATTAACTGTAGAATCAGGTGGACTTGGGTGTGAATCTGCTCTACCCCTTGATAGGGCTGAGAGCAAGAAAAGATAGTTTATCCCTAGTCTTTGTTTTCTCATCGGTAAGTTGGGTTGATAATAACGTTGTTTTTTTTTGTCTTTTTTTGTCTTTTGTTGCTGTAGTTGTTGTTGTTGCTGTTGCTATTTCTTGGGCCGCTCCCGCCGCATATGGAAGTTCCCAGGCTAGGGGTCTAATCGGAGCTGTAGCCGCCGGCCTATGCCAGAGCCACAGCAACGCGGGATCCGAGCCGTGTCTGCAACCTACACCACAGCTCACGGCAACGCCGGATCGTTAACCCACTGAGCAAGGGCAGGGACCGAACCCGCAACCTCATGGTTCCTAGTCGGATTCGTTAACCACTGCGCCGCTACAGGAACTCCCATAACGGGTTTTTATAAGTAATAAATAAAACTATATGCCAGCACTTAAAACAATACTTGAAAATTAGTAAACATTTGATAAATGGCAGTTACTATTTATTCATTATGCTAAGACATTTACTGTATACCCACTACATGCCAGATACTGTGCTAGATGTTAATTATATAAATAGTAATACACAAAATGCAATTTTAAGCAGTAAATACCTATTTTGGCTTTAATGGAGCTTATAGTCCAATGGAAAATTTTAGATAGATATACATATGTGTATGTATACATATAAACATATGAGAGGCCATTAGAAGTGCTATCATAATTTTAATAATAAGGGATATATATATTTCTTGAGGTCTAAATATAAATCTTTTCTATAATTGTCCCTGATTATATTATTAAACACCCCTCTTTTACTCAGAGTGTCTCCCTTAACAAAATATCAGCCTCATTTCAAAACTCTATCACTTTTGGTTATTAAATTAATACCTTTTCTTTCTTTAATATTTGGTCCTGTTTGTTTTAAAGTATCAGTCTTGTATTTAATTTAAAATTCTTCTCATTCCTCCCTCAACCCTTAGTGCAAGAGTGAGAGGAATGTCTTTCTCTATTCAGGCAACTTTTTGCCCCACCTTCCTTCCGGGCACCAGATGGTCTGGTGTAGAACCTTGGGAAAGTTGGGTCCAGCAAAATGTCACCAAGTTGCTACAAAGTACAGGTGGTGGCTCAAGAAGAGAAGGAGTGGAGGGAAATATCCTCTTCACAAGTGCAGCAGCTTTCCCTAAAAAGTGACTTCCTTCTTCCCACCCACCATTCTTTCATATTAGGAGGCACTCATGTGTACGGCAGTATTTCGTGTTCTGCTAACTGGCCCTTTTTCAGAAAGCCCTTTATGTAGGTGGTTATGTCTAACAGGTGAAGCTCTCTGACTTCTGAATATGTTCCAGAATTGGTGATTTTGCTCTCAGCTGTGGGTTTTAATTATCATGCGCAGCTTCCAGCCCTTGGCACCACTGTGTTATTAGGTGTTAAATAAAATGAATGGTACTTTACCATACGCATGTTTGTAGTCGATTTTTGCTGTTGGGAGAGAATATGATGTTGGACTCTCTTTTGTGGAAAATTACATGGAAAATATTATAAACAAACTTTTCTTTGCCTTAGCTGTCACATATATAAATACTATTGATGATCCAACTTTTCTTTTTGTAGTTATTCTTCAGCATAATGGTGCTGAAAGTTTAATTGCAAAATTTCCTTGTAATTGGAAGGGGAAAGTAATTTACACTGTATTTTTAAGAAGTGCCATTCTCCATGTTAAAGAAATGTGGTAGAATCATTTTCACCAGGTTACTAATGACAAGAGGGCAGAATTCATATTTAGTCAACTCTTTTAATTTTCTGTAGAAGGTTACATTACATTTTTTCCCTGTATACATAAAGGAATCAAATGACTTCTGCAATAAAAGCCTTTTATAAAAAGGACCTCTGATAATATATTCTTTTCTGTACAGACCTCTTCTCTGTACAGACAAGAAATTGTGATGCAAGATATGATGTATTATGATAATATTTCTAGCACACGTGATTTATACTTTATTATGTTAAATAAATATTTATTAAATACAAAATATAACAAAAACTGAAATGCAGTATGTATTTACATTTTCTTTAAAATCTTTCCATCATTTTTAGTGTTGTGCCAATCTGCACATTGATCCATTTTCATCTTTTGAGATTAGATCTTAATCAGCCCTAAGCTTGCTTGTTTTTCTTCCTTCCTTTTCCCCCTAATTTTTTTAATGAAGAAAAGGGTAAAATTACATCTGCAAATTTGACACTGATGATTTTGTCAATTAGAGGTCGAATTAGAGCTTTCGCATTTCATTATCACTTGTAAAGCCTAAATTTATCTAAGAATTGTATGAATACCCGCATGGTAAGCTGTCGACATAACTCTCTTTTGGATGAACATTCAAGTGGGAGTAAATGTAAAGACAGGCCTATTGCCTTCATGTATTCTTAAGTTCGCCTATGATTGTTGGTTTTTATAGAAATGAAATTTGTTTTCATGCTTCAAGTTTATCTAAGAAAATTCTAACACTTCCTATATAGACTGTGCTATAAATGTGTTCGGAAAGGATTTTCCCTTGCTAGAATTAACTTTGACGTTTTGAGTTTAAAGTATTTAGGGCTTTCTTCTTTTATCATTTCTAACTAAATGGGATCACTAGGAAGTAATATATATGTGTTGTTTCAGTAACTTCAAGTTAAAGGAAGCATCGTCAATAAAAACCAATGTGTTTTGGCATAAGATGGTGTTATATTTTTTGTTATAATACAACAGGAAAGGAGTCATTTATCAGACATTGTGACGTTATAATTTTAGTTCAAACAAGAGAATTTGTTTGGTTGTCAGGTCATCAAAGGCAAAACCAGAGGTCAGTAATCATTTAAAGAAATAGGCTAAATTCATGACTCATTTTTTTCTTGCATAATGAGAGACGTGAGGTGTTCACTGTATTAGCCTCCAAATGGAAACTGAGAATAAAATATTATATAAGAGAAAGGTCAACTTTTTCAAACTAAGAAAGGAGTTTGTCTTGGACAAATAATGACACCATTTTCCCCCCAGGAGTGAAACAAGTTCATTGGTGATAATATCCAGATATACTGAGCTCAGATACAATATTTGTCACCTTTGTTGGCATTTTCTAGTCCTAACCTGGTTGGGACTAAAAGGTATTTGCAGAGATAAATGACACGGGGGAACACCATGACACATAGGAATGCCCCGAAGTGAGAGTTGTATACATGTGGCATACACACATACTTTCCCCTTCTTTGTCCGTATCAGGCATTATTCATCTATCATAGCACCCTTTCCCATTGAGGCTGAACAAACAGTGCTCTAGGAATCCACTGCCAATCTATCAAAATTAGAAAGAACGTGTGTGTGTGTGTGTGTGTGTGTGTGTGTGTAACAGGAGTGACCAACTCAGTAATCATAGTAATACCTGGTAGGTATTTGTTTCATAAGTGAACTGAATAAGAGTTTCGAAAGTTTATAAAATTCTCTGAGTGTTTCGTGCATTATGGCAAATATGGACCAACAAAGAAATTTCTCTTTGGAAGTGTTAGTTTATTTTCAAATATCTAAGTCAAAAGAACACTTGTCCAAAGAAATATACAAAAAATGTAGTAATGGATCATTTTTATGCTTCATTTTATATTGATTTGAGCAACTTCTTTTTGTGATTATCTGCCTGCAGATGCTCTTTCACTCCCCTTAATGTGGAGAGAAGCTGTCCTCTTTCACAGCAAGAATATGAGTCAGGTTCCATGGCTTCTGCAACAAAATCTCCCCTTTTCTTCCTATGCGCTTGTCATGTGGAGAATGAGATTCTCTTGTCCTCCACTGAGGACATGTATTGCCTGAATGATCTTTTTATGACTGGGTTTTGAACTATGCCATATAGCTTCTGTCAAAAGCATGGAACAACTTTGGATTTTCAAGTCTTGAGTATTTGCTCAGTTTATACTACTATGCAATCTTGGGCTTTGTATGACTTCAATTTTCTTATCTGTAAAATGGACATTTACTATAATAGCACAACCCACTTCTTGGAGTAGTTTTGTGAAATAAAATTACATATGTGAAAATGCTTATAAAGTTTTAAACAATCATCAGTTAGTGTTCAACCTGTGCACTGTATCTTCTAAAACATACCACTTAAGTGATCTAATAAAAATAAAATAAAATAACTTAAAACTATAAATATAATAACATTCATTGAGTTAAAACAAAAAAAAATGGGGAGGGAGAATAATGTGAGAGTTGAAAGCATTGTCTTTGAACCAAACTCATTAGCGTTCATAATCTCAATTTCATCACTTACTAACTTTTATGACTTAAGGTACATTTCTTGGCCCCTCTGAGTCTCATTTTCTTCATCTGTCTAGAGGAAAATGGACTGTTATGAGGATTAAATTGTCACATGATTAAGCAGTTGGTGCAGTCACTGGTGCCTAGTTAGTCAGTTAATAACAGCTATTCAAATCAATAAATACTAGTTGATGTAATGAAAATTATAATTAGAGAAATGCTACCGACTCTGTGTCAGATAATCAGAAAGCTACACATATGAATTATTTTGTATTATCCTACAGTATGATTATTGCTCAAAATATCAACATTAGGTAATTGTTTTTTGGGATTTTTTGTTTGTTTTTTTTAGGGCTGCCGCACCCATGGCATACGGAGGTTCCCAGGCTAGGGGTTGAATCAGATCTGTAACTACCGGCCTACAGCCCAGCCATAGCAATGCCAGATCTGAGCCGTGCCTGTGACCTACACCATAGCTCGTGGCACCACTGGATCCTTAACCCACTAAGTGAGGCCGGAGATTGAACCTGCATCCTCATAGATGCTTCTGATAATTGGTTTTTTAATAGTGTTCCTTTAAAGTGATGGAAATACATGAACACCTTTGAATTATTATAAATCATTATGCTGTCATTTTGTCCTTTGGCGTCCTTATGTAATAACCCATGAAACAAACTCCTAACTAAATTTAAAACACTAAAAATATTTCTTTTGATTTACTGATATATTTCCTTTTATGAGGTGAAATGAGTTGTACGTAATGCATATAACATTTCTGTTTTTATCTTGGCTGCAAAGAAGCTTAGAGTAATGTTTTGTTTGTAAAAGTTTTAGCCATATTAAGAATTGAAACTCCCTTGTATAATTATCGCTCTCTGATCACTTATATTATTAACCTTTTCATTTTTATGTTTAAATATTACAGTTCTATAACTTATTATTATTATTTGATAAACTAACCCAATTCTCTTGTTAGGTAGATGGATCATCGAAAATTAGAAAAATAAAAACAATTAAATTCTGATAAACTTTGATTCCATCTTTGCTATCTTCTACCATTCTGAATTCATTTTATTAAATCAGGGTTAATTTTGAGAGCTAATTAAACAAAATGCCCCAGTCAATAAAGCAATGTACTGTATATCAGTAATAATAATGTGTGCATTTTGAATTCAGCCTTAAATTAGGTAACACTGATTATAAAAAATAATTTATGCTAATTAACAGTTGCTGAATATAGAATATAGCTGTAGGTATAGAAAATATCTATTTACTGTCCCAATATTTCCTTTAGAAGAAAGGAATGTTAGAGCAGCTCTTTTAATATTAATTTTCTTGAAATCAAGGATGAAATTTAACTTTTTTTTTTTTTTTTTGCTTTTTAGTGCCACATCTGCAGCATGTGGAAGTTCCCAGGCCAGGGGCCAGCCTATGCCACAGCCATAGCAACACAGGATCCGAGCCGCGTCTGCGACCTACACCATAGCTCCTGGCAGCACTGGATCCTTAACCCACTGAGCAAGGTCAGGGATTGAACTTGTGTCTTCATGGATGCAAATCAGATTTGTCAACTGCTGAGCCATGGCAGGAATTCTGAAATATAACTTTTAATGCACCAAATTCTTGATCATCTTCTGATCTTCTCATTACTTTTCCTGTGTTATTTTAACGGCAAAACTGATAAAACAAAAATATTATATATCACTTTAGAAAGTAAGCATTTGAAGATTTTTTTTAAAAAAAGCTCTACGTTCATTTGTAATACTTTTTGCTAAGTATATAGCTTGAGGGAGCTAATAAAATAATTGTAAGAAGTGAAAGAAAATAGAGCTGTCCCTTAACTTCTTTAAGGACAAGAGAGTTGCAAAAAAGATCTGATGTATTTGAGAAGCATTTTGTGGTATTTGTTTAATGATGAAAGAAATAGTGACTAGACAATGTTTTTGTCTTAAGGATGTTAAATAATTTCAGTCACAAAAAAAATAGAGCCCTAGCTTTTCTAGAATGTATTAGCAATATGAACTTTTGAAGTAGTAATGGAAATGATAGAGCAATATAGTCTCACCCCTAATTTCTAGTTTTTCGGAGTTGCTTTTGATTATGGTTCCCTTCTCAGTTTGCACATTCATTCTCTTCAGTGAGCTACCCTTCATCAAACATCAGGCTTGTATGGCAGAGGAACCAGGGAGGCTTATGTACTGTTAGTTCACTTCTCTTTCCATCTTCACTTCTCTTGCCTCAATCAGTGGTGCTAACCAATTAATCAGTGCTCTCTCACCTAATGGCCTCCATCTGTATCTTTTGCTACTGCCCCAGATAGCACCGATCTTAATCTTTCATCTAGACATTGTTGTTATGGAAGTCATCCTATTCCTGGAACCCATTGTTGTCACACAAGTTGAAATAGGAGAAAGTCCTCTCTTCTCATTTGGCTCCTCAAAGGATTTAAGCTTTCAGGTTTTGTTTTTTTTTTTTTTTTATCATTGTTTTTCTTTTTTTTCCCCATTTTTTTTTTGAAGTTTCATTGAAGTATAATTGATTTACAAGGTTGTGATAATTGCTGTACAACTAAGTGATTCAGATATACATATACACACATCAATTCTCTTTCTGATTCTTTTCCCACATAGAGTATCATAGAATATTGGATAGAGTTCTCTGTACTATACAGCAGGTCCCTGTTGACCAATCATTCCATATACCACAGTGTACATATGCCAGTCCCAAACCCCCAGTTCCTCCCTCCCACCTTCTCTCCTCTTTGGTAACCACAAGTTTTTCAAAGTCTGTGAGTATGTTTGTATTCTGCAAATAGGTTTATTTGTATCCTTTTTGAAGATTCCTCATATAAGTGATATCATATGATGTTTGTCTTTCACTGTCTAACTTCGGTTAGTATGACAATTTCTAGAAGCTATAGTTAGTCAAGTCCTTGAGGCTAGAGAAGAATCCTTCCAAGGGTAACACAAAAAATTGCATTTCAAAGTGCTGTTCCAAGAGGTACCCAGCGTCCAGCCACACTGACTCTTCTCTCTCAGAAACTATCCATTTCCCATTGAACATGGGAGGGATTGCAGAGGTATTTGTCTTCACCTTTGTGAGGGAGTGTTAATTTCTATATATCTGAACCCAGTTATCCCTATCAATGTATTTTTCCTTTGGAGTTCCTGTTGTCTTCAATAAGTAGGACTTTGTACTGTCAACTTAGGCAGTTGAAAGTTTCTGGTCCTCCTCTTTCATTTTTAAAAAATAACAAACTGAGTCCCACCAGGGTATATGTATATATAATTGTTTTCTGTTCATAGTTTCCTTTTTCTGTCTAATTGAGAAGAAACAGCAACTTTATAGGAACTCTCTGTGTCAAATAATTTAGTTAAATAACTAGTATGTGCTTCACAAAAACATTATTGAATTTTCACAAGATCCTTGAAAATAAGAATGTGCATTATTATACAGGTAAAGAAACCAAGATTCAGAGTAAAGTAGCTTGCTCAAGACCCCATGACTAATTATGAAAGGAATAAAAATTAAATTCAAGTGCATTGTGTTGGATTCCAAAGTCTGTGCTCTGACCACATCTAAGGCATCATTTGGCCTCCAGCAAATTCACTCTTTGGACCTTTAGACAATTGAATAGCCTGCCTTGCTACCATACATTATGTGAAACATTCTTATTGATCCTTTCCTTTGATTAAAATGTTTGCTAAGTCTTTTTTCCCCACTCATAAAAGAGCCTGTCATAGCTTAAGTGAAAGAGTAAACTTTTCATGATAGTAAAATACCTAGATCAAAGTAAATATTTATCTCTGTTTATTTATTTCTTCACACAAAATACACAATATATATGCATTAATGAATTGCTTATATTGAGGGAAATTTATGAACCTGGATACTAAAGGTAGGTTTTTATATTAAAGAAGCATTTCTGATGGGAGAGGACAAGATGGCAGAGGAGTAGGGGGACACGCTTGCCCTCTCCCACAAACACAACAAAAAAAGCACATCCACAGAATAAATGACTCTCACAGAACAGCAACCAATCGCTGGCAGAGGAACCTAAACTCCAATAGTGGCAAGAAGTTCGTGACATTACTGGGCAGAATGGGAGAAAAGAGGAGAGTGAGAGAAGGTGAATCCGAGCGGGACGGAGGCTCCCGAAAGGGAACTGCGGAGGAGAAAGGGATCCCGCACCCTGGAAAGTCACCTACACGGGGGAAAGATCAAACGAACCGGAGGAATCTCCAGATGCAGAGAAGAGTGTAGCAGTAAGTTGGAGTACGGAAAAGCCGATCAAGAACCGAATGGACTATCTGAACTACGGGCACAGTCACCAAAAATTGAGATGCCTGGGTGGGGGCTGGGCACCGAGACCTCATCTCCAGAGGTTAGTCCCCGGGAAAGGGCCGGGGGACGCCTGGATGGGGTCTGGGCACTGAGACCTCGGCTCCAGAGGTTAGTCCCCCAGAACGGGCTGGGGGGCGGCGGGGCGGAGCGGAAACTGCTTGGGAGGTCTAGAAACCATTTGATGGGGCAGAGACTGCCTGGGAGACTAGAAAACAAAGCTGTCGCTGAGGAAGGGAGCAATACTCTAGGGGCGGGGAAGTGCAAAGCCGCATCAGAGGGAACCTGGGAGAAGAGCCTGGTCTGCGCCCGTGCTGGGGAGGGGAAAGAAGAAGGGGTGGGTCCCCATAGAATACCCCCCATGCCACAGCAAGCTTACAGGCCCGCTAGCTAGCTGAAAGCTGTGCTTCCCAGTGCATCCCCTCCCCACACCCCCACCACCCCCTACGCTCTCGCCGAACCTGGGGCTGCCTGCCATCCAGGAGGGCTGGCCTCAACAATTGCCTGAAGCCTACCACCGCAGGGGCTGTCCCTGCACAGGCCTGCTTGCCCTTTGGAGGGGCTACACTTCCGCAGAGCAGCACCAAACACCACCAGCCCCCAAGAAAAGGCCTGCAGCCCAGAAAAGCTAGAACAAGCCTAGCCAGGCCGTGAATAGATCTGCCTAATTCTCGGATGGTTTTTCTGAGTCGGGCTGCCCCGGGGAGGAGCCTCTTGGGTTTCCAGTGGCCCTGCTACCCGCCCAAGCTCCCAGGAGGGGCCCTACTCCTGTGGAATAGCTGCTCAGCACCACCAGCCCCCTGGAGGACCCCATGCAGCCCAGAAAAGCTGCAACAAGCTTGGCCAGACTGTGAAAAGATCCGCCTACATTCTCAGGCCGTCCTTCTGAGTTGGGCTGCCCTGGGGAAGAGCCTCTTAGGTTCTCAGAGACACAGATAGCTGCTCCAGCCCCCAGGGGGTGCTGCACTCCTGAGGAACAGCTGCCCAACACCGCCAACCCCCTGCAAGAACCCCACAGCCTAAAAACACCAGAGCAAGCTCTGCATGACCAAGTTAAATCTGCTACCATCGTGGTGTGGACCTCCCAGTCCTGTCTGCCCTCAGGAAGCCCTCCTTTGCTTCAAAGAAACACTGTTAGGCCCACCAACACTCCAGAAAAGCCACATGCCTCAAAAAAGATTGACCAACAACGCCAGCCCTCAGGAAATATTCCATGGCAGTGACAAGGCAAACATTGCCCGATCACGGAGAGTACAACTCCCTCAGGAGAAAGAAAACAACAAGCAAGATGAAGAAGCTGAGAAACCACCCCCAGTCAAACCACCAGGAGAACTCACCTAAAACAGTCAACAATGAAACAGATCTCTGCAGTCAGACAGACCTGGAGTTCAAAAGAGACATAGTGAAAATACTGAAGGAATTAAGAGAAGATAGGAACAGTAATGCAGATACCCTCAGAAAGGAACTAGAACATATAAGGAGGAGCCAAGAAAAACTAGAACATTCATTTGCAGAGATGCAAACGGAACTAAGGGCAGTAAAAACCAGAATGAATAATGCAGAAGAACGAATCAGTGATATGGAAGATAGAATAATGGAAATCACTCAATCCGGTCAACAGACAGAAAACCGAATCAAAAAACTGGAAAGCAATATAAGAGACCTATGGGATACTATAAAGTGGGCCAATCTACGCATAATAGGAATTCCAGAAGGAGTAGAAAAAGATAAGGGGATGGAAAATATATTTGAAGAAATTATCGCTGGAAACTTCCCAAATCTAAAGGATGCTGGGTTCAAGATACAAGAAGCACAGAGGGCCCCAAACAAACTGAACCCAAACAGACCCACACCAAGACACACCATAATAAAAATGGCAAAAGTTAGTGATAAAGAGAGGATCCTAAAGGCAGCAAGAGAAAAACAGAATGTTACCTACAAGGGAACCCCCATAAGAATATCAGCTGATTTCTCTGCAGAAACACTACAGGCCAGGAGGGAATGGCAAGAGATATTTAAAGTGCTAAAAGGAAAGCATATGCAACCTAGAATACTCTATCCAGCAAGAATATCATTTAAAATAGAAGGGGAAGTAACAACAAACAAAAACTTAAAGAATACAGCAAACAAAAACTTAAAGAATACAGCAACACAAAACCCAGGTTAAAGGAAATATTGAAAGGGCTTCTCTAAACCAAAAAGAAAGGAAGGAAAGGGAAGAAAAAAGAAAAGAAAAAAAAGAAGAAGAGGAAGAACTAGGACAGAGGAAACCGCAATCAGAGAGCAGTCACTCAAATAAGCCAGCATACAGATTTAATCATGAACATGCTTCAAACAAAATAAAATTAAAAAGAAAAAAATAAAAAAGAGTCATCAAAACCATAAAATGTGGGCAAGGGATGTTAGGAAGTAAATAACCCTTTTTGTTTGTTTGTTTGTATGTTTCTCTTCTTAATTTTAATATAGTAATGAAGTGTTTGAACTTACAGGACCATCAGGCTAAAACACACAATTATGGGAAGGGGTTAGCATACTTAAAAAACAGGGCAACCACAAGCCACAACCAAATATTGCATTTGCAAAAAATGAAAAAAAAAAATACACTCAAGCAGATAATAACAGGAGACCATCCAACCAAAAAAAAAAAAAAAGAAAGGAAGAATGGAGAACCATAGAATCAACTGGAACACGAGGTTCAAATGGCAATAAATAATCATCTATCAATTATCACCTTAAATGTCAATGGACTGAATGCCCCAATCAAAAGACACAGAGTGGCTGAGCGGATAAAAAGGCAAAAACCTTCAATATGCTGCCTACAAGAAACTCACCTTAGGACAAAAGATATACATGGATTGAAAGTGAAAGGGTGGGGAAAAAAATTTCACGCTAATAGACATGACAGAAAAGCAGGAGTCGCAACGCTCATATCAGACAAAGTAGACTTTAAAACAAAAGACATAAAGAAAGACAAAGAAGGACACTACTTAATGATTAAGGGATCCATCCAAGGAGAGGATGTTACTATCATCAAGACATATGCCCCAAATACAGGAGCACCCAGATACATACAACAAATATTAACAGACATAAAGGGAGATATTGATGAGAATACAATCATAGTAGGAGACCTTAATACCCGCCTCACATCAATGGACAGAACCTCTAGACAGAAAACCAATAAAGCAACAGAGATCCTAAAGGAAACAATAGAAAAGTTAGACTTCATTGATATCTTCAGGACACTACATCCAAAAAAAGCAGAATACACATTCTTCTCAAAAGCTCATGGAACATTCTCAAGAATCGACCACATCTTGGGACACAAAGCTAATCTCAGTAAATTTAGGAGCATAGAAATTATCTCAAGTATCTTCTCTGACCACAATGCCATGAAATTAGAAACCAACCATGGGAAAAGGAAAGAGAAAAAACCTACTACGTGGAGACTAAACAACATGCTACTAAAAAACCAATGGGTCAATGAGGAAATCAAGAAGGAAATTAAAAACTACCTTGAAACAAATGATAATGAAGACACAACCTCTCAAAATCTATGGGATGCTGTGAAGGCAGTGCTCAGAGGGAAATTTATAGCAATACAGGCCTTTCTCAAAAAAGAAGAAAGATCCCAAACGGACAACTTAACCCTCCACCTAAATGAATTAGAAAAAGAACAAAAAAGTCCTAAAGTCAGCAGAAGGATGGAAATTATAAAGATCAAAGAAGAAATCAATAAAATAGAGACTCAAAAAACCATAGAGAAAATTAATAAAACCAAGAGCTGGTTCTTTGAAAAGATAAACAAAATTGACAAACCCCTGGCCAGACTCACTAAAAAGAGGAGAGAAAGAACCCAAATAACCAAAATTACAAATGAAAAAGGAGAAATCACAACGGATACAGCAGAAATACAAAAAACCATAAGAGAATACTATGAATAACTATACGGCAACAAGTTTGACAATCTGGAAGAAATGGACAATTTTCTAGAATCTTACAGCCTGCCAAAACTGAATCAAGAAGAAACAGACCAACTGAACAGACCGATCACTAGAAATGAAATTGAAAACGTCATAAAATCACTCCCTACCAATAAAAGTCCAGGACCAGATGGCTTCACAGGCGAATTCTATCAAACATATAAAGAGGAATTGGTGCCCATCCTCCTTAAACTCTTTCAAAAGGTTGAAGAAGAAGGAATACTCCCAAAGACATTCTATGATGCCACCATCACCCTCATTCCAAAACCAGACAGAGATACCACCAAAAAAGAAAACTATCACCCAATATCATTGATGAATATAGATGCAAAAATTCTCAACAAAATCTTAGCCAACCGAATCCAACAACATACCAAAAAAATTATACACCATGACCAGGTTGGGTTCATCCCAGGTTCACAAGGATGGTTCAACATACGCAAATCAATCAGCATCATACACCACATTAACAAAAAGAAAAGTCAAAAATCATATGATCATCTCAATAGACGCAGAAAAAGCATTTGACAAAGTCCAACATCCATTCATGATCAAGACCCTCGCCAAACTGGGTATAGAGGGAACATTCCTGAATATAATCAAAGCCATTTATGAGAAACCCACAGCAAATATAATCCTCAATGGGGAAAAACTGAAAGCCTTCTCCCTCAAATCTGGAACAAGACAGGGATGCCCACTCTCACCACTGCTCTTCAACATCGTTTTGGAAGTCCTAGCCACAGCAATTAGACAAACCAAAGAAATCAAAGGCATCCATATAGGAAGAGAAGAGATCAAACTGTCACTGTATGCAGATGACATGATACTATACATAGAAAACCCGAAGGACTCAACCCCAAAACTCCTTGAACTGATTAATAAATTCAGCAAAGTAGCAGGATAGAAGATTAACATTCAGAAGTCAGTTGCATTTCTGTATACCAGCAATGAAATATTAGAAAAGGAATACAAAAATACGATACCTTTTAAAATTGCACCTCACAAAATCCAATACCTCGGAATACACCTGACCAAGGAGGTAAAGGACCGAGAACTATAAAACTTTAATCAAAGAAATCAAAGAAGATGTAAAGAAATGGAAAGATATTCCATGTTCCTGGATTGTGAAAATCAATATTGGAAAGATGGCCATACTACCCAAAGCAATCTACAGATTCAATGCAATCCCTATCAAATGACCCATGACATTTGTCACAGAACTAGAACAAACAATCCAAACATTTTTATGGAACCACAAAAGACCCAGAATCGCCAAAGCAACCCTGAGAAACAAAAACCAAGCAGGAGGCATAACTCTCCCAGACTTTAAGAAATACTACAAAGCCACAGTCATCAAAACAGTGTGGTACTGGTATCAAAACAGACAGACAGACCAATGGAACAGAATAGAGAACCTGGAAATAAACCCTGACACCTATGGTCAATTAATCTTTGACAAGGGAGGCGAGAACATCAAATGGGAAAAAGAAAGTCTATTCAGCAAGCATTGCTGGGAAACCTGGACAGCTTCATGCAAAGCAATGAAACTAGAACACACCCTCACACCATGCACAAAAATAAACTCCAAATGGCTGAAAGACTTAAATATAAGACAAGACACCATCAAACTCCTAGAAGAGAACATAGGCAAAACACTCTCGGACATCAACATCGTGAATATTTTCTCAGGTCATTCTCCCAAAGCAATAGAAATTAGAGCAAAATAAACCCATGTGACCTCATCAAACTGAAAAGCTTTTGCACAGCAAAGGAAACCCAAAAGAAAACAAAAAGACAACTTACAGAATGGGAGAAAACAGTTTCAAATGATGCAACCGACAAGGGCTTAATCTCTAGAATATATAAACAACTTATACAACCCAACAGCAAAAAAGCCAATCAATCAATGGGAAAATGGGCAAAAGACCTGAATAGACATTTCTCCAAAGAAGATATACAGATGGCCAACAAACACATGAAAAAATGCTCAACATCGCTGATTATAAGAGAAATGCAAATCAAAACTACCATGTGATACCACCTCACCCCAGTCAGAATGGCCATCATTAATAAATCCACAAATAACAAGTGCTGGAGGGGCTGTGGAGAAAAGGGAACCCTCCTGCACTGCTGGTAGGAATGTAAACTGGTACAGCCACTATGGAGAACAGTTTGGAGATACCTTCGAAATCTATATATAGACCTTCCATATGACCCCGCAATCCCACTCTTGGGCACATATCTACACAAAACTCTACTTAAAAGAGACACGTGCACCCGCATGTTCATTGCAGCACTATTCACAATAGCCAAGACATGGAAACAACCCAAATGTCCATTGACAGATGATTGGATTCGGAGGAAGTGATATATATACACAATGGAATACTACTCAGCCATCATAAAGAATGACATAATGATGCCATTTGCAGCAACATGGATGGAACTAGAGAATCTCATACTGAGAGAAATGAGCCAGAAAGACAAAGACAAATACCATATGATATCACTTATAACTGGAATCTAATGTCCAGCACAAATGAACATCTCCTCAGAAAAGAAAATCATGGACTTGGAGAAGAGACTTGTGGCTGCCTGATGGGAAGGGGAGGGAGTGGGAGGGTTCGGGAGCTTGGGCTTATCAGACACAACTTAGAATAGATTTACAAGGAGATCCTGCTGAGTAGCATTGAGAACTTTGTCTAGATACTCATGTTGCAACAGAAGAAAGGGTGGGGGAAAAATGTAATTGTAATGTATACATGTAAGGATAACTTGATCCCCTTGCTGTACAGTGGGGAAAAAAAAATATATAAAGCATTTCTCAGGTCTTAAATGGATTTTTAAAAGTTGAGAGGAAGAATATCTCATGAAACTCTTTGCAACCATGTTGCCTAACTATCGACTTCCTTATTCACTGAAGCGTTGGAACAGTGAACTGTGCAATAATTTCTTTCATGTTGAAAAAAATTTCAGCAAAAAAGTATTCTTAAAAAAGAAACAAATGCCAACCTAAGAAATTCTCTTCTCAGAGTTCTGTATAATCTCATAGTGAGCATCTTAATGTGTACAAAGAATTAGATTGGCATATCTTGGAGAAAGACCCCTTAAGAGACTTTACTTTTCATCCGCACTCAAAGGTAGTCTCATTTTAGCCCAGATTTAAAAGTCAAAACCATATTAAAGGGATCTCTTTGTTTTGTTTATTTTAATTAGGGTTCCTATGATAACAGCTGATGGTACTATTTGTAAAAGAGTCCTGGGGACTTCTAGTGGTTGTGGGACTAGATGAGATCAATTCTCTGGTAGAAATCTTCTTGTTCATATTGTTTCATCTGCCTGACAAATATTACTTTTGTGATAGTTATCCCTTTAATTCAATGAATAATTATTAAAATGTGTCTCTTCATTATAATATTTATAAGTGTTCTAAGATGTGTGACTATGGAGTATGCTGGTTAGTTTTAGAGAATACTTTTCCTCTGGATCTAAATGTATTGGCCTGCAAAGCAAATTGATTTCCATGAAACCACTTAGAAAATTTAGCTCACTAAATTTTGTGAAGATTGTCATTTGACTACCCTCTGTTTTTTAGATAAGTGTATATAATTTTAACTGTTTGAAATGTTATTCCACCTACATGCAGCACTCAAATACAAAAATCACTTAGAACACAGACAAGGTAATTCATGAAAAACAAATTACTTTATCAAAATAGTCATAGTATCTATAAAAATGTGAAGTCAAATGTCATCTCCTTCTGGATTGAGCCTAATGTACCATGTGCAAAACCTTTTATTCTAAGTGTTCTGTAACACAATAGAAGCTCTCTTCACCCTATGAATGTATTCATTTATATTTCCTACTTGTATTTCCATGAATAGTGCATTACACTCGCTTCAGCAGACCAACTCCTCATCCTTAGGGTCTCACTTGACATAAATCTGTTCTCCCAAGCCTTCCTGGACTGAAAGACTGGGTTAGGAGCACCTCCATTGTGATTTGACAGAACCCTGTGTTTGTTAACATCACAGTGCCTATCTTGCTTTTATTGAATTTTCTTTTTCAATAAACTCTTAAGTTCTCAGAAGAGGGACTGTCTTCTCATTAGTTGTTAAATAGCTAGTCTTATAATAATTGCTAACAGACAGTCAATGCTCAATTAACATTAACGCTCTAGAGTTGAATTTAACTGAACCTTTAAAATTTCATATTCAGAAAATTACCCTGACATAGTTCAAGATGAGAATTATAAGCAATAGCATAATACTACCTAAAATATGTAATCATTCATCACTAGATTAGCTACAGTGCTACCACCTATGATTTATAAGTAAATAAGACTCCCAGACCACTGGAAGTTTTCTAAGCATTATCCTGTTTCTCCTAGACTATGTAGACCGGTACCTCTGTAGTTGTTGAACATCTTTCTAAATCCACACCAATCCTTGAAAACAGGCAGTTTGTATTTATCCTTTTTTTGAGATTTAGAAATAATAAATATGCAATACTTTCTTTTCCTATTGAAGCTCAAGGTTCTAAAACTATCATATTAAGAAAAGATTGAAAAAAACATTTCCTGGGAACCTATCCCTTGCAAGGAACTGTGGTGAGCATTGTGTTAGGTATGAAGGTAAATGAGACATTAGTCTCACTAACCAAGATTCATGAAGAGAATTATTTGCTATCAGGTAAAATCCACAGGCTCTAGGGAAAAAGTTTTAGCAATTTAGACAGAACCTAAAATTTTCACTATTTTTGTAGTTGTCTAAATTATGATTTTGTAGGATTTGGGGAGTAAGAGCTGTAAATTTAACTCTAACTGTTGTGGTCTCAACTACATATTCAGAATCTTTGAGGAAAACAAAGGTATGCATGGGCAAAGTTAGGAAAGGGTCTTGCAAGACCCAATTGAAGGATGTAGAGAATGGTAAGTGCAACTGTGTTTTTATTCCTGATATGTATAAATGGCTTTTATTTGCAGATAGTGGAGGCCATGATTAGGACATATGACATAGTATTGTGGGGTTAACCTTAGTACAGATTTTTTCTCTCTCTTCTTTTTGTTTATAAGATATTATTTACCTATAATATAATTTTAATTTACCAATTTTAAATATATAGTTTGTTGAGGTTTGGTAATTATCCTTAATCATGAAATCGTCATGACATCAAGATGTATAATACTTCCCTTACCTTAAATAATTTCCTTGTGCCCTGTTGCACTTGAATAGGGCTAAGAGACCTGTTCTCTTTCCACCCTTACCAAAGCCAAAACCAGACCTGCTTTCTGTCCTTATAGATTTACATTTTTCTAAAATTTTATGTAAATGGAATTTTATAGTGCATAGTCTCCTGGTCTGACTTCTTTTAGATTCATCCGTGTTATTGGGTGTATTCACATTTGATTATTTTCTTGTTGGTTTGTAGTATATCATGATGTGATATAATAAAATTTTCTTATCCACTCATAAATTGATGGGTATTTAGATTATTTCCACTTTTTAGCTGTTATGAATAAAGCTTCTATGATACTTAGAGATAGGTTTTGTGTAGACTGTGTCTTTATTTTTCTTTTATTAATGCCTAAGAGTGAAGTTACTTACCCACTTGGTTAATATTTGTTTATAAGATACTGCCATGTAGCTTTCCAAAGTAGCTATGTGGAGTTTCTATTTCTACCAGCAGTGTAGAGTTCCACATGTTCCATACCCTTACATACTTGTTTTCAATCTTTTTAAATTCTAACCCTTCTGATAGGTGTATTGTATTATCACATTGTGGTTTTAATTTGTTCCCTGATGATTAGTGATCACTGAGAATCTTTTCATATGCTTATTAGATATTTGAATGTCTTTTGTTAAGTGTCTGTTTAAATATTCTGTCCTATTTTTGAGGATGGCTCTTTTTACCGAGTTTGAAGAATATATAGTCTGGATACAAGCCTTTAGTTGAATATATAGTTTGTAAAACAAAATTTTTTCCAGTCTGTAACTTTTTTGCTTTATTAACTATGACTTTTTCTTTTTTTTTGCTTTTTTGGGGCCACACCTGTGACACATGGAAGTTCTCAGTCCATGGGTTGAATGGGAGCTGCAGCTGCTGGCCTACACCACAGCCACAGAAATGCCAGATCTGAGCCGCATCTGCAGCCTACACCACAGCTCGCAGCAATACCAGATCTTTAACCCACTGAGAGAGGCCAGGGATTGAACCTGCACCCCCCATGGAGACTAATTGGGTTCTTAACCATTGAACCACAATGGGAACTCTTTATTTACTATGATGTTTGAAGAGCAACATTTTTAATCTTAATGAAATCTATTTTATCGATGATATTCTTTTACAGTTTGTGCTTTGGGACTCACCTAATGCCACATTTTTTTTTCTTCTTTTTAAATAGAAGTTTAATAGTTTTAGCTCATATTTAGGAACAACCTAAATCTGAGCTGATTTTCTTATACATGATGTGGAATGATGGTTGATATTCATTTTCCCCTATATAGTTGGTCAGTTTTTCTATCACCCTTTGTTGAAAAGACTATCATTTATCAATTAAATTACCTTGGAAACTTTGCCAAAGTCCCTTAACCATATGAGTCTGTTTGCATAGTCTCTATCCTGTTGCATTGATGTATATATATATCTATCCTTATGCCAACACCTCACTGTCTTGATTACTGTAACTTTATTTTAAATTTTGAAATGAGATAGTTTAAGTACTATAATTTTATCGTTTTTTTATCAAGATTGCTTTGGCTATTCAAAGTCCTTTGACTTTTGACATGTTAAATTTATATTGTCAGTTCGCTTTAAAAGTCCCAGTTAGGATTATGATTATGAATGCATTGAATAGGGATCAGTTTGGAAAGGACTGGCATCTTAACAATATTGAGTCTTCCAATAAATGGGCATGGTGTATCTATCCATTTATTTAGGTCTAGTTTACTTTTTTTCAGCAATGTTTTGAAACTTTCAATGTAATCCTGCAATTCTTTCATTAAAGTATTTGTATAATCTTTATTTTTTGTGAATGCAGTTGCTTTCTAAATTTCATTTCATATTTTTTATCCCTAAAAAATAGAATATACTTGTTTTTTAAAGTAATGACCTTGATTATTGAAACCCTGTTGAATTCACTTATTAGTTTTTATAATCTTCTTGTGGATTCTGTAGAGTTTTCTACATACACTATCATGTTGTCTGCATTGAAAATATTTTAACATTTTAATAGACATTCTATTCTAACATACATTTTATTTCTTTTTCTTGCCTTATTGCACTATCTTGGATTTAAGGTACAATATTAAAATGGTGAGAGCACAGATCCTTGTTTGTGATCTTAGAAAGTGTCGAGGCTTGTCATCACTGAGTTTTATGTTAATTGGAGTTTTTTTCATAGGAGCTCTTAATTAAGGATATTTCTTTTTAGTTATAATTTTCTAAGAATTTTTAATCAAAAAATGGTTGTCAGTTTTGTTGAAAGTTTTCACTGTATCTATTGAAATAATTATATGGTTTTCTCCTATTAAACAATTAATGTGATAAATTACAATGATTGATTTTCAGATGTTAAATCAACCTTGAATCCCTAGAAAAATAGCCCTTGGTTATGACATATTTTCTCTTTTACATAATACTCAATTTGATTTGCTAATATTTTAAGGTGATTTTTTCTGTGTCTCTATTCATCAGGGATATTGGTCTACAGTTCCCTTTTTAATATTATTTTTGCCTGGTTTTGGAACAAAGGTAATTTTGGTTTAATAAAATAAGTTGGGGGGTTTTTCTCATATTCTATTTTCTAAAATATTTTTAAATGACAGTTGTTTGTTTTCCTTTAGTGTTTGATAGAATTCACCATTGAAGCCATCAGGGTTCAGAATTTTCTTTTGGAAGAGGTTTTTAATTCCACATTAAATGTATTCAGTTAATAAAGGGTTATTGAGTCATTTTATTTCTTCATGTGTTTTTTTAAAGAAATTTTCTTCTTTTACTCAGCTTACCAAATTTATTGGCATAGTTTTTCATACCATCTCCCTTACTATTCTATAATTACTTGGTTATCCCTTTAATGTCTATAGAATCTGAAGTGGGGTCCTGTCTTTTATTCCTGATATTGATAACCTTCCTCCTTTCCTCCCTTCTTCTCTATCTCTCTCTCTCTCTTTTTTTTTGCTCATTTTTCCTTTCCTGCTCCCTCCCAAGATATGAAGTAGGCACACAATTTAATCTCTAGCTGTCTTTTGGCCTGGTGAGTATAATAGCTAAATAGATAAACCCTTAGAACTCCTCTTTTTTTTTTCACTCACGGCCAGAGCAGTCAGTTTTTCTCTAGAGTTCTGTTCATCAAAACTGTATCCCTACACAGAAAGAAAAAAATAGGAGGAAGAATAGAACTTTGATATATAATGTAGGGAAAGCAGTAAACCTTGCTGGAATATAGAAATATAGAAATGGTTGGCAAGATCAACATCTTGATTTTCAAGAATCTTAAGGGTCCCCAGAAGGGCTACTGAGGGCCAATATGAAAACCCTTATCCAGTCATGTTTCCATCTCTTCTCTCTCCAACTCTATTTTCTCTTACCTTTTTCTACAATAAATTCAATATATGGAAGCCTATTTAAAAAAGAAAAGTTAGATTTATGATTCTAAATACTAAATATCACTATATAAGTTGATTTAAGTAAAATTAAACCAAAAATTTAATTGATTAATTTAAAACTCATAAATTGGGCTGATTTGTATCTCTAACTAAAAGTTTCATCTCTTATACTGTGATAAAATTGTACATACTTTTTGGAGGCTTTACTCAAGAATACCTTCCTGAAAATTGAGTGATAAACATAAATAGCACCTCTTCCTAAAAATATTGAATGGCTTCCTATTGTTTGATAAAACAAAGTACATAAGCCTCTGTCTAATATTCTAAGCTCTATCTCTAGTTTTTCCAAACTTTTAACTTCCTATTTTATTATGTTTTCATCCTTACATCTCATTCTAATCAACATGGTTTACTGATTATTACACCACCATACCAGTGGATTTCCATTTCTATACCTTCACTCTTGTATGACTGACCTTTGCTTAATTTTTCTTCATTCTCTAGAACAACTGAGGTCCATAAATTGATCAGTGCCAAACACTTAAGAGTACTGGAAGAAGAACTTGGATCTACTATTTTTCTCTTAGTCTGAAAGATTTGAATTTTATGTGGTAAGATATAGGGAGCTTTTTAGGTTCCTAGGGAGATAACTCATGAGAAAAAAAATGTGGTTAAGGAAGATAAACCTGATTTCTTTATTTGTTTCTTTATTTTAGGGCCGTACCTGTGCCATATGGAAGTTCCCAAGCTAGGGGTCCAATCAGAGCTGCAGGTGCTGGCCTGTGATCCAAGCCAATGCCAGAGCCTTAACCCACTGAGCAAGGCCAAGGATCAAACCCGTATCCTCATGGTACTAGTCAAATTTGTTTCTGCTGAGCCACAGCAGGAACTCCAAATCTGATATCTTTAAATAGAAGAGAGGAAGATGAAACCATGACAGGAACAAGAGCAACAAAGCTTAAAGCATCTGTGAGGACACAGGTCAGGTTAGAGTTTGTGGGATAAAAAGAAAGGTATGAATTTAAGGATATTATGAAGAAAACAGTGACAACACATATCAAGACTCTGAGAAGGAAGAACTGGAAGGATACATGAGATATAGGTTTGGGCACCACTTTAAAATTCTTTCTCTAGATTAGCATATACTTTATCATATTATGTTTGGCATAATAAATATTTATATATTTTATTTATTTATGCAAATTATTTTTACCAAATTATTTTTACTCTTTCCAGGCATTATTCTAGATTCTGCAAATACAAGAGTGAATCATTTATTTAATAAATGTATAATTTCACCATCAAAATACATATGCCAAAGTTTTGTTAAGTTTGTTGAAGAAAATGTTTGATTCCGCAGTTATTTTTTTAAAGAGGAAGTAATAATCCTGATTCTGGAAATACTTAGAAACAAATTCCAAGATTGCCTGTGGATAACACCATTCAGTAGACGTAAATACAGGATATATATATATTTTTGTTTAATGAGGACAAAAATTATCATTTTAAATTGTGTCAAACAAGCTTTAAGTTTAATATTAATGGAATAATTTAGGTAATACAATCCAATAATTCTATTTGATAAAGGATAGAATAAAGGAAATGCTTTCTACACTGAAGAGAATCATTTTACTTTAAGAAAGTACTTGTAATTCATGTGGTTTGTTAGGAATTATACAACTTCTTGATATATGTAATTAAAATTTTTTGAGATGTGCTTTAAATTTTTTTAACAAAATATGCTTTAGTTTCTAAAATCCCAATTCTGTTGTATATCTCTTTGAAAAGGAAATGTATAAAAATTCTTAGATATAGAAATTTATAGTATTTTTGGCTAAATGCAAAACTGGTCACTCAACTATGATTTGTCCAGTAAAGTTTTAGGTTAAATTTTAAATGTATGATGGGCCCCAATTTTTTTTTAATTATTATTAGTAGAATCCTTATGAATCAAAGGCAATACCTCTTCCTCTAACTATCACAGTGTATTCGTTATCATTGTCTTGGAATTAAGCCAAAGAAACTGAGGTAATGCCAAATTAACCAACCCAAAATGATTCCTAAGAAAAATGAAACAAAAATGAAAAGTAGAAAAAAGTACACATGTTGACTACTTCTGTTTAGTAGTCTTCAATTCTCACTCTTTCATTTAACATTCAGTCAACATACTGATTGAGCGCTTACCATGTGTCAGTTTTTGTGTTTCACAGAAGGAATATTAAGGTAAACAAGGAAAGAGAATTTGTGCATAATAGTGCTTTCCTTCTAGGTGGTGAAGACAAGTATTAAAGAGTTAGCAAAAAGGAAAACAGGATACTTCCATGACTTGGAAGAAATAAACAAGCTATGGAATAGGATATAAAAAGCTGGTGGTTCTTTTTTATATAGAGTGGCCAAAAAAAGCCCTACTGAGAGGTATTACTTGAACTGACCTGCTGAGGAATTAGCATTTAACTGATCCACAAAACTGGGTGCAAGATAATGGACTTAGCTTTGTAGCTTCCACAAAAAACCCTTTTATAAAAGGCTGGGGTATAAAAGGAAGTAGATTTCTACCACACCCAGGATGCCATTTCAGTTTTGATACATCCCCTACCCTGTATGACAGACTTTTAAAAGGCAGTAAAAACAAGAAAAATGGAAAAGAGCTTGATAATTCTGGATGTAATACATTGTTTTTCTTTCAAGTATTATTTTTCCAACTAAAACTTGTTTTTTTCCAGATTTGACAAATGATTTTGAATACCATGTTTATGTAGAATAAACATTGAAATTTAGCTTTAAAAATAATTGACTCTTTTTACTTCATAGTCAACCTAGTTCTGATCATTATACATCTTTTGAACTGGGTGAAAAATTTCTATTTCTTTAGTAACTGTGAAAGGAAGTTATATCAGTGGAAAATAAGAGTACTCACCTCTATAAGAATCTTTGCTATTTGATTAAAAGGGAAGTTAAGCATAACTCAAAAAGCATCCTGAAGTACTTAATGGATTGACAAAGCTAAAGTGGTTTTACAATACCTAAGTAATTTGTCACAACTCTCTACCCACTCCCAACACACAAACATCCTCTGTCTTTCTCTCCCTCTCTCTCTTTCCCAGCAGAATTCCTTAGATTCACCCTGTTCAAGGAAGACCCTCTGAGACTTATAATAAATGCAATTTTCAGTCTTTGATAGAACAGTTCTTTAATTGTTCTAGGCAGATTCTCATTCTTTTCTATTTTTTACAAATCTTTTAAAAAGAAAACATTACATTTTCCTTTGACAGCTCATTTCTAACATGAGATCCTTTCTCTGTAGAATCAAACATAATACTGGTGGTTTTGGAATACCTACTCAGAGTTTTAGGGGGTGAGAAATTCTTCTAGTCTCCATGATATCAATAGCCTAAAGAAAACAGAGGTCTTTGGAGTTATGGATTCTTGGTGTTGTGTGATATGAGTGGCCAGATCAGGATGCAGAAGAGAGCTTTAGTAGTCAGCATAGCCTTCACCATGGCTCTGAACGCCTATTCACTTATCAAACAGATAAAGTGAGAGATTGGGCTGGCATAGAAGCAATTCATTACCAGCTTAGTCTCTTTTGCAGGAGATAGCTCAGTTACTAAGGGCTCCCAAAAGTGTTCCTTGGCAGTTCTGAGTGAATCTAGAGTGTGATTTCATGCTTATGCTTTTCTTCAGCTTGTGCTTGTCTGTGATTTTGAAAAATTATGAATTTTTAAAATTGTTCATGTTTTTCATGTTATCTGAACTCTATAGGGACTTGTACATTATCTTTTATGTATTTGTTACTTTTAACAACACAAAATTTTTGCCTTGGGAAATGCACTTTTTTCTTCCTTATATAGAGCAGTATGTGTGTGGGAAGATTCTTGAATTGTTCCCGCTTCTCCTTGCCAGAAGAAAATAAAAGTATGTCTTCCACAATGATTTTCTTTTGGTAGCCAGTGCTATTTGAGCCTATCAAAATGTCAGCAGGTGGCTTCTTTCCTAGTTCAATACAACACAGCATAAATACTCTCTTCTTTTGCATAAAGCAGTTAAATCAGTGCAAATGTTCTTCCTATATCTAAAGTTTAGAAGGCAAGGGGTAATATGTGCAATATGTGAATGCTGTGGGATTCATGGGGATAAGATATAGATTATATTTGTAATAGTTTGTTTTTTTAGTTAACCATTATTTTTAGATATATCAAGAGCCTTAGATTTTGGGTCATTTTATTAAGATGCAGATGACTTTTTCAGGAACAATATATCTAATATCTGATTTAAAGCTCATAAATATAAAATATATCATGAAAAGCTAATCCCTGAATTGATAAATAAAGTGTGGTATATCCAGACAATGGAATATTATTCACTGCTAAAAAGAAATGAGCTACCAAGTCATGGAAGGATATGGAGGAACCTTAAATGCATGTTACTAAGTCAGAGAAGCTCATCTGAAAAGGTTATACACTGTATGATACGAACTGCATGACATTCTGGAAAGTCAAAACTATAGAGACAGTAAGATCACTGATTGCCAGGGGTTGAAGGGGGTGGGGGGGAGAGTGAATAGGTAGATCACAGAGGATTTTTAGGGTAGTGAAAGTGCTCTGTATGAGACCATAATATTGGATACCTGTCATTATACATTTGTCCAAACCCATAGGATGGACAACACCAAGAGAGAATCGTAATGTAAACTGTGACTTTTGGGCAATTATGATGTGTCAATATAGGTTCATCAGTTGTGACAGATGATTCACGTGGTTGGGGATATTGATAATGGGGAAGGCTATGCATATGCCAGGGCAGGGAGTATGTGGGAAAATCTGCGTGTCTTCCTCTCAATGTTTCTGTGAATCTTATACTACTCTAAAAAATAAATAAATAAATAAAGTCATTAAAAAAAAAAAATCCCCTGGAACTTTTTGTTTGCTATTTTATTTTGCTTTGTAAAAACTGTATTGGAATACAGTTGCCTTACAAAATTGTGTTAATTTTAGGCATACAGCAAAGCAAATCAGTTATACATGTACATACATCCATTCCTTTTCAGAATCTTTTCCCATATAGGTTACCACATAGTACTGAGTAAATTTCCCCATGCTATACAGTAGGTCCCCATTACCCATCTATTCTATATATAGTAGTGTGTATATTTATCAATCCCAACCCCATAATTTATCCCCCTGCCATGTTTCAGCAGCTTTTTTTTAAATTATTTTTTATTGTTATTTCCCGCAACACTTTTTTTTTTTTTTCCCCACTGTACAGCCTGGGGACCCAGTTATACATAAATTATGTACATACATTTGTCATAATTTTTTCTTCCATTGTTGTGCTGCATTGTAAGTATCGGCTTTGATTTTTGTTTCAAAATTTTAGAGACTGTTTCCGTTTTGTAAGTTCTATTATATCATTTCTATTTGATTCCACATATTAGTGATCTCATGATATTTGTTTCTCTGACTTATTTCACTTAGTGTAGTAATTTCTAGGTCCATCCTTGCTGCAAAAGGCTTTATTTCATGCTTCTTTTATGGATGAGTAATATTCCATTATATTATATCTATCTATCTATCTATCTATCTATCATCTATCTATCTATCTATCTATCTATCTATCTATCTACACATACACACCACATCTTTATCCAATACTCTGTTGATGGACATTTTGTTTGCTTTTGTGTCTTGGCTATTGTATACAGTGCTGCAGTGAACATTTGGTGGGTGCATGTATCTTTTTTTCTTTTTTTTTCTTTTTTTTTAGGGCTGCACCCACAGCATATGGAGGTTCCCAGGCTAGAGGTCGAATCAGAGCTATAGCTGCTGGCCTATGCCACAGGCACAGCAACACGGGATCTGAGCCGCATCTGTGACCTACACCACAGCACATGGCAATGCCAGATCCTTAATCCACTGAGTGAGGCCAGGGATCGAACCCACATCCTCATGGATCCTAGTCGGGTTCATTAACTACTGAGCCATGAAGGGAACTCCTGTTATCTTTTTTAACTATGTTTTTTCTAGGTATATCCCCAGGAGTAGGATTGCTTGATCATATGGTAGTTCTATATTTAGTTTTTTAAGGAACCTCCATACTGTTTTCCATAGTGGTTGCATCAATTTATATTCCTACCAACATTGTAAGAGGGTTCCCTTAAATCCATACCCTCTCTAGCACTTATCATTTGTAGATTTTTTTGTTGATGTCCATTCTGATTGGAGTGGGTGATGCATCATTGTAGTTTTGATTTGCATTTTTCTAATAATTAGTGATGTTGAACATCTTTTCATGTGATTTTTTTTTGGCTGTCTGTCTTTATTCTTTGGAGAAATGTCTGTTTAGATCTTCTGACCATTTTTTAATTGGGTTGCTTGATTTTTATATAAAACTGCATTATATTAGATGGTTATATATTTTGGAGATTAATCCCTTGTCAGTAGCTTCATTTGCAAAGATTTTTTTCCCCATTCTGTGTTGTCTTTTCATTTTGTTCATGGTTTCCTTTGCTGTGCAAAAGGCTTTAAGTTTAATTAGGTCCTGTTTGGTTATTTTTGGTTTTATTTTCATTACTCTAGAAGGTGGATCAAAAAAAGATATTGCTGTGATTTATGTCAAAGAATGTTCTGCCTATGTTTTCCTCTAAGAGTTTTATAGTATCTGGTCTAACGTTTACATCTTTAGTCCATTTTGGGTTAATTTTTGTGTGTGGTATTAGAGAGTATTTTAAATTCATTCTTTACATTTAGATATTTAATCCATTTTGAATTTGTTTTGTGTATGGTGTTAGAGGGTGTTCTAAATTCATTCTTTACATGTAGCTGTCATTTTCCCAGCACCACTTACTGAAAAGACTGTCTTTTTTCCATTGTATATTCTTGCCTCCTTTGTCATAGATTAAATGACCATATGTACGTAGGTTTATTCCTTGGCTTTCTGGCCTGTTCCATTGATCTATATTTCTGTTTTTGTGCCAAAATCATACTGTTTTGATGAATGTAGCTTTGTGGTATAGTCTGAAGTCAGGGAGCCTTATTCCTCCAGCTCTGCTTTTCTTTCTCAGGATTGCTTTGTGTTTCCATACAAATTTAAAAGTTTTTTGTTCTAGTTCTGTGAAAAATGCTGTTGGTAATTTACTAGGGATTGCCCTGAATTTGTAGATCACTTTAGGTAGTATAGTCATTTTGATAATATCTTCCAATCCAAGAACATGGTATAACTTTCCATCTAATTTTGCCATCTTTGATTTCTTTCATCAATGTCTTATAATTGTCAGAGTACAGGGCTTTTGCCTCCTTAGGTAGATTTACTCCTAGGTATTTTATTCATTTTGATGCAGTGGTAAATGGGATTATTTCCTTAATATCTCTTTCTGATCTTTCATTGTTTGGTGTATAGAAATGCAAGAGATTTCTGTGTATTAATTTTGTATCCTGCAATTTTAGTAAATTAATTAATGAGCTCTAACCATTTTCTGGTAGCATCTTTAAGATGTATCATGGCATCTGCAAACAGTGAAAATTTTACTTAGTTTTTTCCAATTTTGATTCCTTTTATTTCTTTTTCCTCTCTAATAGCCATGGCTAGGACTTTCAAAACTATGTTGAATAAAAGTGCTGTGAGTGGACATCCTTGTCTTATTCCTGATCTTAGTGGAAATTCTTTCAGCTTTTTACCACTGAGAATAATGTTAGTTGTGGGTGTTTCATATATACCTTTATTATGTTGTGGTAGGTTCCCTTTGTGTATACTTTCTGGAGAGTTTTTACCGTAAATATGTGTTGAATTTTGTCACAAGCTTTTTCTGCATCTAATGAGGTGAACATATGGTTTTTATTCTTTAGTTGGTTAATATGGTGTATAGCACTGACTGGTTTGCATATATTGAAAAACCTTTGCATCACTGGAGTTAATCTCAATTATGGTGTAGGATCCTTTTAATGTATTGTTGGTTTTGGTTTTCTAACATTTTGTTGAGGATTTTTGCATCTATGTTCATCAAATGTTATTGGCCTGTAGTTTTCTTTTTTGTGTGATGTCTTTATCTGACTTTGCTGCCAGGTTGGTGGTGGCCTCATAGAATGAGCTTGGGAGTGTTCCTTCCTCTGAAAATTTTTGGAAGAGTTTCGGAAGGGTAGGTGTTAACTCTTCTCTAAATGTTCAATAGAATTTACCTGTGAAGCCGTCAGGTTCTAAACTTTGTGTTTCTTGGAAGTTTTAAAATCACATTTTGTATTTCAGTACTTGTGACTGGCCTATTCATATTTTCTCTTTCTTCTGGGTTCAGTCTTGGGAGATTGTGCCTTTGTAAAAATTTGTCCATTTTTTCCTAAGTTGTCCACTTTATTGGCATATAGTTGCTTGTGGTAGTCTCAAGGTCCTTTGTATTTTTGTGGTGTCAGCTGTAACTTCTCCTTATTCATTTCTAATTTTATTGATTTTAATCTTCTTCCTTTTTTTCTTGTTGAGTCTTGCTAAAGCTTTATCAATTTGGTTGATCATTTTACAGAACTAGCTTTTAGTTTCATTGATCTCTAGTGTTTTCTTCATCTCTATTTCATTTATTTCTGCTCTAATCTTTATGATTTTTTCTTTCTACTAACTTTGGGTTTTGTTTGTTCTTTCTCTAATTGCTTTAAGTGTAAGATTAGGTTTTTTTAGGGGATGAGGTGGGGACTTTTCCTGATGTGAGATTGTATTGCTATAAACTTCCCTCTCAGAACTGCTTTTTCTCTGTCCCATAGGTTTTGTAGCATCGTATTTTTGTTGTCATTTGTATATAGGTAGTTTTTTACTTCCTCTTTGATTTCTTCAGTGATCCATTGTTTGGTTAGTAGTATATTTATGGTTTCCATGTGTTTGTATTTTTGGCTATTTTTTTCTTGTGGTTGATTTCTAGTCTCTTAGCATTGTGGTTAGAAAAAAACACTTAATATGTAAAATTACTGAGCTTTGATTTATGGCCAAAGATGTGATCTATCCTGGAGAATGTTCTTTGTGCACTTGAGAAGTGTATTCTGCTTTTGCATGGGATGTTCTCTAAATATCAATTAGGTCTATCCGGTTTAATGTATCATTTAGGGCCCATGTTTCTTAATTGATTTTCTGTTTGAAGGATCTGTCCATAGATGTAAGTGGGGTGTTAAAGTCCCCCGCAATTATTGTATTACTGTCAGTTTCTCATTTGATGTCCATTAGCAGTTGCCTTCTATAATGTGGTGCTCCTATGTTGGGTGCATATATATTTACAATTTTTTTATCTTCTTGAATTGATCCCTTGAGCATTATATGGCATCCTTCTTTGTCTCTTTAAAATGAAGAAATAACATCCTTTATTTTAAAGTCTGTTTTGTCTCATAGCAGTATTACTATCCCATCTTTCTTTTGATTTCCATTTGCATCAAGTATCTTCTTTCATGCCCTCACATTCAGTCTGTATGTGTCCCTAGATCTAAAGTGGATCTCTTGTAGAGAGCATATGTACAGGTCTTGCTTTTGTATCCAGTCGGCCAGCCTTTGTCTTTTGGTTGGAATACTTAGTGCATTTACATCAGAGTAATTATTGACATATATGTACTTATTGTCATTATCCTAATTGTTTTAGATTTTTTGATGTTGGACTTTTTCTTCCCTTTGTATTTTATTCTCATCTCATATGACTTGATGACTGTCTTTTTTTTTTTTGTCTTTTTGTCTTTTTA
The DNA here is from genome assembly GCF_016906955.1 of Phacochoerus africanus. Classification (NCBI taxonomy): domain Eukaryota; kingdom Metazoa; phylum Chordata; class Mammalia; order Artiodactyla; family Suidae; genus Phacochoerus; species Phacochoerus africanus. The sequence goes on along the minus strand of NC_062546.1, from coordinate 153,415,556 downwards.
GGGCTGTACCTGTGACATACAGAGGTTCCCAGGCGAGGGGTTGAATCAGAGCTGTAGCTGGCAGCCATGACAGAGGCACAGCAATGCTGGATCCAAGCCATGTCTGTGACCTACACCACACCTCACAGCAACACTGGATCCTTAACCCACTGAGCAAGGCCAGAGATCAAACCTGCAGCCTCATGGTTCCTAGTCAAATTCATTTCCTCTCTACCACAACAGGAACTCCTATCTTGGGTTTTGTATTTGAATTCTTTTTTCTTTTTTTCTTTTTTCATGTGTGTCTATTGTCTTTTTTTTATTAGTGGTTCCCATGAGGTTTTGAAATAGCATTCTGTATATTTTCAAAATTATTTTAAGTTGCTTGTCTCTTAGCTTCAAATGCATTTAGAATATCCTGCATTTGTACTTTCCTCTTCTCACATGTGCTAGTTTTGATATCATATTGATATGTGGATGATTTCCTGTCTTGACTCTTATTTGTATTTACTGGTGAGATTCCACATTTGTAATTTTCTTGTTTCTAGTTGTAGCCTTTTGTTTTTGTTTTTGTTTTTATTACTCAAATGAATTTATCACATCTGTAGTTGTATAATGATCATTCACAAGATTTCCATCCCATAACCCAAGCACATCTCCCCACCCCCAAAACTGTCTCCTCCAGAGACCATAAGTTTTTCAATGTCTGTGAGTCAGCATCTGTTCTGCAAAGAAGTTCAGTCTCTCCTTTTTTCAGATTTCACATGTCAGTGAAAGCATTTGATATTGGTGTCTCATTGTATGACTGACTTCACTTAGCATGATAATTTCTAGCTCCATCCATGTTGCTAAAAATGCTGGTATTTCATTCCTTTAGTGGCTGAGTAATATTCCATTGCATATATGTACCACATCTTCTGGATCCACTCCTCTGTCGATGAACATTGAGGTTGTTTCCATGTCCTGGCTGTTGCAAATAGTGCTGCAGTGAACATTGGAGTACATGTGTCTTTGCGAGTTGTGGTTTTCTCTGGATAGATGCCCAGGAGTGGGATTGCTGGATCAAGTGGTAGTTCTATGTTTAGTTTTCTGAGGAATCTCCATACTGTTTTCCACAGTGGTTGCACCAATTTACAATCCCACCAACAGTGTACTAGGGTTCCTTTTTCTCCACACCCTCTTCAGCACTTATTGTTTGTAGACTTTTGGATGATGGCCATTCTGGCTGGTGTAAGATGGTACCTCATAGTGGGCTTGATTTGCATTTCTCTAATAATGAGCGATGTTGAACATCTTTTCATGTGTTTTTTTGCCATCCCTATGTTTTCTTTGGAGAACTGTGTATTTATATCTTCTGCCCATTTTTCAATGGGGTTGTTTGTTTTGGTGTGGAGCTACAGAAGGTATTTATAAATTTTGGAGATTAATCCCTTGTCAGTTGATTCACTTTCAAAGATTTTCTCCCATTCTGTGGGTTGTCTTTTCATTTTGTTTAAGGTTTCCTTTGCTGTACAGAAACTTTGAAGTTTGATTAGGTCCCATTTGTTTATTTTTATCTTTGTTGTCAATACTCTGAGAGGTGGATCTGAGAAGATGTTGCTGTCATTTATGTCAGAGAGTGTTTGGCCTATGTTTTCCTCTAGGAGTTTGATAGTGTCTGGTCTTATATCTAGGTCTTTAATCCATGTGGAGTTTATTTTTGTGTATGGTGTTAGGGAATGTTCTAATTTCATTCTTTTCCATGTGGCTGTCCAGTTTTCCCAGCACCACTTATTGAACAAGCTGTCCTTTCTCCATTGTATACTCTTGCCTCCTTTGTCATTGATGAGTTGGCTCTAGGTGCGTGGGTTTAATTCTGGGCTTTCTGTCCTGTTCCACTGATCTATATTTCTGTCTTTGTGCCAGTACCATGAGGTTTTGATAATTGTTGCTTTGTAGTAAAGTCTGAAGTCTGGAAGCCTGATTCCTCCAGCTCCATTTTTCTTTTTCAGGATGTCTTTGGCTATTCTGGGTCTTTTGTGCTTCCAAACAAATGTTAAAATATTTTGTTTGAGTTCTGTGAAAAATGTCCTTGGTAATTTATTTGATAGGGATTGCATTGAATCTGTAGATTGCCTTAGGTAGTATAGTCATTTTGATAATATTAACTCTTCCAATCCACGAGCATGGTATATCTTTCCATCTATTTGTATCGTCTTTAATTTCTTTCATCAGTGTCTTATAGTTTTCAGAGTACAGGCCTTTTGTTTCTTTAGGTAGGTTTACTCCTAGGTATTTTATTCTTTTGGATGCAATGGCAAACGGGATTGCTTCCCTAGTTTCTCCTTTCGATCTTTCATTGTTAGTGTATAGAAATGCCATCGATTTCTGTGTATTAATTTTGTATCCTGCGACTTTGTCAAATTCATGGATGAGCTCTAAGAGTTTTCTGGTAGAGTCTTTAGGATTCTCTAGGTATAGTATCATGTCATCTGCAAATAGTGATAGTTTTACTTCTTCCTTTCCAATATGGATTCCTTTTATTTCTTTTACTTCTCTGACTGCTGTGGCTAGGACTTCCAAAACTATGTTGAAGAGTAGTGGTGAGAGCGCACATCCTTGTCTTGTTCCCAATCTCAGCAGGAATTCTTTCAGCTTTTCACCATTGAGAATAATGTTAGCTGTGGGTTTGTCATATATGGCCTTTATCATGTTGAGGTAGGTTCCCATTATGCCCACTTTCTGAAGGTTTTTTTTTTTTTTATCAGAAATGGGTGTTGGATTTTGTCAAAGGCTTTTTCCGCATCTATTGAGAGGATCATATGGTTTTTATTCTTCAGTTTGTTAATGTGGTGTGTCACACTGATGGATTTGCGGATATTGAAGAACTCTTTCATCCCTAGGATAAATCCCACTTGATCATGATGTGCAATCCTTTTAATGTGTTGTTGGATGTGGTTTGCTAGTATTTTGTTGAGGATTTTTGCATCGATGTTCATGAGTGAAATTGGCCTGTAGTTTTCTTTTTTTGTGGTATCTTTGTCTGGTTTTGGTATCATGGTGATGGTGGCCTCATAGAACGAGTTTGGGAGTATCCCTTCCTCTGCAATTTTTTGAAATAGTTTCAGAAGTTAGAGGTGTTAGCTCTTCTCTAAATGTTTGATAGAATTCGCCTGTGAAGCCGTCTGGTGCTGGACTTTTGTTTGTTGGAAGTTTTTTAATCCCAGTTTCAATTTCAGTTCTTATTATATGTCCATTCATCTTTTCAATTTCATCTTGGTTTAGTCTTGGAAGATTGTACTTTTATAAGAATTTGTCCATTTCTTCTAGGTCAGCTATTTTATTGGCATATAGTTGCACATAGTAGTCTCTTATGATCCTTTGTATTTCTGTGATGTCCATAGTTACTTCTCCTTTTTCATCTATAATTTTTTGGATTTGAGTCCTTTCTCTTTTTCTCTTGATAAGTCTGGTTAAGGGTTTATTAATTTTGTTGATCTTTTCAAAGAACCAGCTTTTGGTTTCATTGATCTTTTCTGTGGTTTTCTTTGTTTCTGTTTCATTGATTTCTGCTCTGATCTTTATGAGTTCTTTCCTTCTACTAACTTTAGGTCTTCTCTGTTCTTCTCTCTCGAGCTGCTTTAGACGTAAAGTTAACTTGTTTATTTGAGCTTTCTCTTGTTTCCTGAGGTGGGCTTGTATAAACTTTCCTCTTAGAATGGCTTTTGCTGCATCCCATAGGTTTTGGAGTGTAGTACCTTCATTGTCATTTGCTTCTAGGTATTTTTAAATTTCCTCTTTGATTTCTTCAGTGATCCATTTGTTGTTTAGTAGCATGTTGTTGAGTCTCCATGTGTTTGTGTTTTTTGCATTTTTTTTCTTGTTGATTTCCAGTCATATAGTGTTGTGGTCGGAAAAGATGCTTGATATGATTTCAATTTTCTTAAAGTTACTGAGGTTGGGTTTGTAGCCAGGATGTGATCAATCTTAGAGAATGCTCCATGTGCACTTGAGAAGAATGTGTATTCTGTTGCTTTTGGACTTAATATCTATTAAGTCCATCTGGTTTAATGCATCATTCAGGGCCTGTGTTTCCTTATTGATTTTCTGTCAGGTTGATCTGTCCATTGCTGTAATTGGGGTGTTAACGTCCCCCACTATTATTGTGTTATTGTTGAATTGTCCTTTTAAGGTTGTTAGCAGTTGCCTTATATATTGTGGTGAACCTATGTTGGGTGTGTAGATATTTTAAATTGTTATATCTTCTTATTAGACTGATCCTTTGATTATTATATAATGTCCTTCTCTGTCCCTTAAAATATTCTTCATTTTAAAGTCTATTTTGTCTGATATGAGTATTGCTACTCCAGCTTTCTTTTGATCCCCGTTTGCATGAAATATTTTCTTCCATCCCCTCGCTTTCAATCTGTATGTGTCCCTAGAAGTGAAGTGGGTCTCTTGAAGACAGCATATATATGGGTCTTGTTTTTGTATCCATTCAGCAAGTCTATATCTTTTGGTTGGGGTGTTTAGTCCATTAACATTTAAGGTAATTATTGATATGTATGTTCTTATTGCCATTTTATTAATTGTATTGGATTTGTTTCTGTGGCTCTTTTTTCTTTCCTTCCCTTTTTCTCTCTTCTTCTGGTTTGATGACTGTCTTTAGTGTTGTATTTGAGTTGATTTTTCTTTGTGTATCAATTGTAGAGTTTTGGTTTGCAGTTATTCTGAAGTTTTGATATGAGTCTATAGGTATATGAGATTGTTTTAAGTTGTTGTTCTCTTAATTGCAAGTTCATCTCCAGTGTCCTGCATTTGTACCCACCTCTTCTCATGATTTCTGATTTTGGTGGTATAATTGTGCATGGATGATTTCATATCTTTACTGTATATATACCTTTACTGGTGAGCCTTGTCATTTGTGGAATTTTTGTTTCCTGTTGCTGTCTTGTCTTTTCCTCCTAGAGAAGATCCTTTAGTATTTGTTGTAAGGCTGATTTAGTGTTGCTGAATTCTTTCAACTTTTGCTTATCTGTGAAGGTTTTGATTTCTCCTTCAAATCTGAATGAGAGCCTTGCTAGGTTGGAGGTTTTTTTCCTTTCATCATGTGAAGTATATCCTGCCACTCCCTTCTGGCCTGCAGAGTTTCTGCTGTACAATCTGCTGATAACCTTATTGGGGTTCCCTTGTATGTTAATTGTTTCTTTTCCCTAGCTGCTTTCAAGATTTTCTCTTTGTCTTTAATTTTGGTCAGTTTAATTACTATGTGTCTGGAGGTATTCCTCCTTGGGTTTATTTTACATGGTACTCGTTGTTCTTCCTGGATTTGAGTGAGTGGTTCCTTCCCCATGTTAGGGAAGTTTTCGGCTATGTGCTCTCAGAATATTTTTTCTGTCTCCTTCTCTCTCTCTTCTCCTTCTGGCACCCCTATAATACAGATGTTGGTGCATTTAACATGGTCCCAGAGTTCTCTGAGACTCTCTTCATTTGTTTTCAATCTTTTTTCTCTTTTCTGTTCTGCATCCATAATTTCCACTAATCTGTCCTCCACCTCGCTTATCCATTCTTCTGCCTCCTGTATTCTGCTGTTAGCTGCTTCTAGTGAGTTTTTTATTTCAGTTATTGTATTTTCATCTCTTCTTGTTTAAGGTTTATATCGTGTATCTCTTTGGTAAGTGTTTCCTGTAAGTTATCCATCTTTGCCTCCAGTTTATTTCCAATGTCTTGCATCATCTTCAGCATCAACAGTCTAGTCTTTTTCCTGGAGGCTGAGAATCTCCTCATTGCTTAGCTGATTTTCTGGGGTTTTTCCTTTCTCCCTCATCTGAGTTATAGTTCTCTGTCTTTTCATTTTCATAGTTTTTTGGTATGGTGATCTTTTTACAGATAATAGAATTGTAGCCTCTCTTCTGGTGTCTGCCCTTCACCCTTATGGCTGAAGTCTGTATGGGGGCTTGCTGTAGGCTTCCTGATGGGAGGGGCTGGTGCCTGCCCACTGGTAGGTGGAGCTGATTCTAATCCCTGTGGTGGGTGGGGCTTAGTCTCTGGATGGGATTAGAGGCAGCTGTGTGCCTGAGGGGTCTTTAGGCAGCCTGTTTACTGAGGGGCAGGGCTGTGATCCCACCTGGACTGTCGTTTGCCCTGGGGCTTCTCAGCACTGACTGACATGTGGGGCCAGATTTTCCCAAAATGGCCACCTCCAGAGAAAGGCATGCTGCTGAATATTCCCAAGGTCTTTGCTTCCAATGTCCCTCCCTCACAACAAGCCACATTCACCCCTGTTTTTCCAGGATGTCCTCCCAGAACTGCAGTCAGGTTTGACCCAGATTCCTATGGAGCCTTTGCTTTGCCCTGGGACCCATTGCATGTGAAAGTCCATGTGCGCCTTTTAAGAATGGGGTCTCTGTTTCCCCGAGTCCTGTGGAGCTCCTGCACACAAGCCCCACTGGCCTTCAATGCCAGATGCTCCAGGGGGTCTTTCTCCCTGCTCCAGATCCCGTCACATGAGGGTTTGATGTGGGGCTCAGTACTCTCACTCCTGTAGGTGAGTCTCTTTGAACCAGTTAGTTTTCAGTATGTGGAGCTTCCCACCCTGGAGGTATGTGGTTGATTATATCATGAAATCGCCCCTCCTACCTCTTGATGTTGCTTCCTCTTTTTCTTTTGGAGTAAGATATCTTCTTTAAGGTTTCTGGTCTATTTGGGTGAAGATTGCTCAGCCTTTAGTTGTGAACTTTGTTGTTTTTAGGAGAGAAGGTGAGCTCCAGTCCTTCTATTCTGCCATCTTAATCCTATCTCCAGCCTTTTCTTTTCAACATAGATAATAATTTTTTACATTTGTTGTAAAGCTGGTTTGATGGTGCTACATTCGTTTAGCTTTTGCTTGTCCATAAATCTCTTGATTTCTTCATATCTGAATAAGAGCCTTGGTTGTAGAGTATATTCTTAGTTCTAGGTTCCTTGCTTTCGCTACCTAAATATATCTTGCCTCTCTTCTAGTTTTCAGAGTTTCTGCTCAAAACTCAGTGGTTATCCTTATGCGTGTTCCCTTGTTATGTTATTTGTTGCTTTTCTCTTGTTGCTTTTAACATTTTTTCTTTGTATTGAATTGTTATCAGTTTGATTATTGCTATTTCTTGCTATTTGCTATTTCTCCTTGTGGGGACTTCCCAGAATGCAGGAGTTTTTCTCCTTTCCCAGCTCCCTTGTAGGGGTGCAGGCCCCACCCCACTTACTTTCTCATTCCCTCTCTTTCCCTTTTTTCTTCTTTCTTTTTTGCTACCCCGTTTTGTGAAGTTTTTTTTTTTTACTCTATCAGAATCCTGAGGTCTTTTGCCAATGTTCAGAAAATTTTCTTTGTAACCATTCTGCATGTAGATGTAGTTTTGATATATTTACAGAAGTAGGCAAGCTTCACATTCTACTACGCTGCCCATCTTATCTCAAAAAAGTCTTAATTAAAAAACACAAAATCTCTTGTTATTTTTACTAAAAATTTCAACTAATAAAAAATATTTCAAAGTTTTTTATTTTTATTTATTTATTTTTAAATAACTGAGAGAAATAATATAAGAACTCTTTTTTCTTTTTTTTCTAGGGCCTCACCTGTGGCATATGAAAGTTCCCAGGCCAGGGGTCGAATTGGGGTTGCATCTACTGGCCAATGCCACAGCCACAGAAACACCAGGTCTGAGCCTCATCTTTGGCCTACACTGCAGCTTGTTATGATGTCGGATCCTTAACTCATTGAGCAAGGCCAGGGATTGAACCCCCATCCTCAGAGATGCTATGTCAGATTCTTAACCTACTGAGCCACAATAAAAACTACATATAAGAACTTCTTCTTGTGGGTGGTGGATGGGAGTGTTTTCCCCACTCTCTAGTCCACTACTGTTTCTGCCAGTTTCCTCCTATCTCTTTGATCTCCTGCTCCCCTAAAATTTGAAGATACTGGTCATCTGACTAGTCAGTGTCCAGGAAAATTGATCAGAAGTATAGCAAGCTAAAGGCAGGAGCCATGCTCTGTTACCCTCTCCTACTTCCTCATGCACACATTGAGTAGATTAAGCTGGGGGTGGGAGGCAGGGGCAGTCCCTGTCAACTCTCACTTTTCACAATCAAGCCTAAGCTTAATGGAGTACTAAATCCCAATTTTGAATTTGAGGTTACTGATCAGAACCTAATTTCTTTTTTTTTTTTTTTAAGCAAAGCAGTTTCTTTTGAAAGATAGCCTTCTTCCATAATTCCCAGCACAACATGGACAGGAGGGTCTGTGGAGTCCCTACTGGCTTAATCCAATAAGCATGTTCTACCCTCCCAGTCATGAGACCGGTTCATAGATGGAGATGTAACTCAATCAGAACTATAAAACACAAGGCAATATTTTTGGAGCTTTTGGGAAAAAATAGCTGGGGTATTGCTTCTACTAATTGTATGAGTGTGAAGACACAAGGGTTATAGCAAGGCAGCCTTTTTGCTGGCAAAAAGTCTCCTACCATGAAGATGAATCTCACTTACAGAGGAACGTGCAGCTGAGACAGAGAGAAACCAAATTTTGATGGCCTTGTTTCAGACTCTGGATTATGTCATAGCTGAAGGACGCACAGGTGCTAAATCTTCATTATATGGGTCTGTGCCTTTCTTATTTTCATTTAAATCACTTGAGATCAGTATTGTTGTTTAGAATGCATGGGATGCCCCTGGATCACTGAGCCCTCACAGCTAATAGACTAATCTCTGGTACATATAATGCCCTCTGTTCCTACCAGTTGAACAGTATGCTTGCCAAGAATCTGTTTCTTTCCAAACTCATTTAAACCAGTTGTGCTTAAATAGTAACTATACAAATTAATTAAATATTAGATCAATAAAATGCAAGTTTGAAAGGAAACTTATTGTGTACAAAAAAACTGTTTAATATTTTGAAAAAACTCATGAAAAATATCATACTAAAAAGATATCTAATTTAAAATGAGCAGGATAAGAGCAAGAGTATGGAAGAATTAAATAAAACTAGCATGACTTTGTGCTTAGTTTGCTTTGAAGATACCTTAAATTCTTGTTTCACTTAAAAAAACATGCAAATAGAAATCACAGAGAGGCATTTTGATTGTGGTTTATACTAGAAATTGAATTAAAGCACCAATTAGCAAACATATGCAAAGAAAAAGCTTTGCTCCTACTTCAGATAATTGAAAATAAATGCATCTTCACAAATTTCAAGTTAAATGAAAAGGTTGTTAAGGATAATTTATGCTTTCCTCTTTAACCAATATTTTTGACTGATAACTATATATTTCCAAATTCTATGAGATCAAGGGCTTTTACTGTTCTTGATTGGAAGATGGAACTAGAGATGGCAAGTGGCATTGAGGAAGTGAGGCTTGAAATGTCTCAGGGAATGAATGAACACCTGTCAGAGGAGAGGCTGGTAGAACTGTGAGGAGGAAGACCTATTAAGGCATCAAGGAATGAGATATTTTCCTGTTCTTTGATACAGGTAACCCTTAGACAGTAGTTGGTAGCTAATTACTGATGGATTTTTTCAGCAGATTTATATTTTAGAAAAATTATTCTGGTGATAGGTTGGAAGATGGATTGGAATGGGCAGGAAATATGTTAAAGGAGCATGGTATCACTGGGTGTGGTCACCAGCTGAATAAGGAGAGTGAAGAAGAAGCAGGAACAAATGATGACTTGGTAGATATCAGTGAATGGAGAATAAGGTGACTGAGAAATAGGCTCATTGACTTTAAAGAGTTTAAAGTTGAGTAGTGTGCTGAGACCAAGTCAATATTTACTGAGCCTGTTTTGTGCCAGGTTGGGCACAGTGGGGAAGATTACAATTCTTTAGAAGCTCAGAATTTTGGTAAAAAAATATAGTACAGTGGATATTTGCTAGAGTTTTAAATTTTTTATTTTTGTTTGCTCACATTTAACTCCTTTTGTAGAATTCCCCCTAGAATGTCGGTAAAAGAGTTGTTTATTTTCCATTATGGAAATCAACAGTGGGCAGACATTTCTTCTCCCTTTTCCCTGAAAGTGATCATTTCTTTAGGGATCCAAGATCAGCCAAAGGGATATTCTTGACCAGTCTCAGAATGAGGAGTTAGTGATGCAAAGGCATTGAGTAGTTAGAGATCAGTTAGGGTGAGGTTCCAGCTACCTAGTATCCTTCCAGAAAACTCCTTTTATGGCCAAGTTTGACTGGAGAGGTATAAACATAGGCATTGCAGGGCAGAATGCAAAACATAATTTAGTAGTATAGGAAAGAGAGAGACCTTTACAGTATGCCATTAGTACTGAAGGAAATTCTTATGGTCCACCTTCCTTCTCATATGCATTGAAGAGAGCCTTTTCAAGGGGGATGATTATAACATTCTCTCTTCTCTCACCTAGCTTATAGAGGAGCCCTGAACTCTTTTCTTAAGAGTTCATGGTTTAGAATTTGGCATTGGTGTATTAAAAGTTCATTAACTGTATATTGATAGTTTATATAGGAAACCTCTAATTTGTAGAGTTAGTTCAGTATCAGCTGTAAGTGAGATAAGCTAGACAGCAAAAGACAAATACCACATGATGTCATCTATATGTGGAATCTTAAAAAAAAAATGAACTCACACAAACAGAAAGTAGAAAAAATGGTTTGCAGGGGATGGGTGGTGGAAATAGGGAGAAGTTAGTAAAAGGATTCAACTTTCAGTCATATGATGAATAAGATCTGAGGATCTAATGTATAACATGGTGATTGAAATTTTATGAGAGAGAAGAACTTATATGTTCTCACAAAAAGTAAATATGTGAGTTGATGTATTAATGGGAGGAATTGTTTCACAATGTCTGTATATATCAAATCATCACATTGTACACTCTAAATATCTTACAGTTTTATTTGTCAATTATATCTCAGTAATGCTGGAAAAATAATATAATGAGAAATAATAGGTATGTGTATTCATAACTATATTAAACTATATTAAAAAATATTAAAATATATTAAACTATATTAAAAAACAAAAGGTCATGAGTTTGGGGAACAAATTGAAAATGTACTTTTTTATATTTTTTAGTATATTGTATAAAAATTAAAATAAAAATGGAAAAGAAGGGAGATATTAAGCTTAAAAAGTGATATTTAGAACATGACCATGCAGAACTTGAACTGCTAATGAATGGAAGAGTGGACTGGCATCGTTATCTGTGCAAGGAGAGCATTTAGCATCCTTTTAATGAGTACAAAATTTTAATATTGTTTTTCTCTCTAATGTTTTTAAAAAGAAATTGCCTACACAATAGTTCTGGCTTCCCTCTCATTTTTCTTTTTTAAGAAAAGCTCTTCAGACAGGTATAATTTCTTCTGATCAGATGTGAGTACAAGACTGAGTTGGGAATTCTAGGACTTAGTCCTGAATCTGCTACTTCCTGTTATTCTCCTTGGGCCTTAGTTTTCTTATCTTCGTATAAGATTGAACTAAACCCTCTTTTATTTGCTTCAGAGTGTTGCTGTGAAGATTAAATTAATGCCAGATGTTGAATACTACCCCAGGCACTCTCTATCCCCTTACACTGCTTGTGTATTCTTTTTTTTTTTTTTTTTTTTGTCTTTCTGCCACCTCCTGGGCCACTCCCGTGGCATATGGAGGTTCCCAGGCTAGGGGTTGAATCGGAGCCGCAGCCACTGGCCTATGCCCGAGCCACAGCAACGCGGGATCCGAGCCGCGTCTGCAACCTACACCACAGCTCAAGGCAACACCGGATCGTTAACCCACTGAGCAAGGGCAGGGACCGAACCCGCAACCTCATGGTTCCTAGTCGGATTCGCCAACGACTGTGCCACGACGGGAACTCCTGCTTGTGTATTCTTACGGTGTCTTACACTTGTCATATTTGCTTTCTGGGTTATTTTCTTCCTGAGCTAGATTGGAAGCTCCATGAGGACAGGGACTTCACAAGTTTTGGTCACTGCTTTATTCTAGAAGCACAGAGTGGTTCCTGACAGAGTAAGTTCTGAATAAAAGGTGGCTAACAAGTAAATAAAAAATATTGCTATTCTAAGCTGTGAAAGTCTATCTTGGAAAACTTGCCTCTGATTGGGACTAGGCCTAACATCTTTGATTCAAGGAAGTATTTTCATATTCAGTTGATGATCTTGTCTGTTTTCCATTTACCACTGTTCTTCCATGTTATCTCAGGTTGAGATCAACTGCATCTTCCTGAAATTTTATGCAAACTGTTTGCTGTAACTGCTGTCTTTTATTTTTAAGTAAATATCTCAATATCACGTATGTGGTTATTTGATAGTATTAGTGCCTTATAGATGAGTATTTCCTTTATCAATAGACAAATATCCGGAAATTTTGGCTTAAACATAGCAGAGCCAAAATTTTACTTTGCCCAGCACATTATAAATAAATTTTTGCATAGAAGTGATTACATTCTTAGAATCAAAGTTGTCATAAGTTAAACTAGAGAATCATGAAAAAAAAGGGAAAAAAAAAAGGCTTCAAGCACATGTGCAAGAGACAGGAATTTAATCTTTGAAAGGGCTAACCTCTCTGTCTTGTTTACGGCTGTATAACTAGTGCCTGGTAGAAGTTCCAGCTCACAGTTGGCACTGAATATTGAATGAGAGAAAGGAGAGATATGTGAAGGAAAGTAGTACAGAGCATAAGTAATAAGACAAAGCAGTAAAGAGGGCAGGAGAGAGTGAATATTCTTCACTCAGTTAAAAAGAAAGGTATCTCTGAGCCGGCAGTGGAGATGGCAGCAGTGCACAATTCTGAGCATCCTCAGGTTATTCATGTTCCCTTTCCCTCTTTCTTGTTCCATCAAGAGTTTAAGCAGCCAGAGGATAAGTAACAGAAATACATTTGGAGAGAGTGTGCATTTCTCCTTTCAATTTCTATATATGCTAATATGTTATTATATATTTAAAATATTTTTATAAAGAGAAAAATATCTTTCAAGTACATATTTCTATAGTATTGGTCATTGAAATATAATTGGAAACCCAACCTCTATTAAGTTAAATGGCAGTTACAGAATACAGGCATATGTTATTAGTAAATTAAATTTGTCAGAGGAAAAGCACTTGCATATGGTGATTCATGTGTTTTTGACATTCTCTATTATTTTCAGAAACTGGTACACCAAACAGTGCCAGCTGTAGATATCTATTTTTTCTCCTTTGTAGTCAAGATACATAAATTTTTACAAATGTAAGCAGTTCTTTTGTGTGTGTGCCTCTCATTGTTTTTACACATAGTGAAAAGCTAGCGGTTCACACAGTGTAATGTTAATGTAACATCTCTCTGATGAATAAATTGTAATTTCCAAAGCATGACTCCTTGGAAATTTGAAAAACAAAACAATGGCATTAAAAGGAATGAGCCTGATTTGATCTTAACCAGTTCTTGATTTAATCAAACCGCAGAGGATTTTCATTTCCTTGGTAATGTTGTTTATTTTATTAAAAATATTTTTGAGAGCTAGCTTGATGTCATTGGTATATTGTTTTCTTCCATGAGCCAATAAATTCACTTTCATGGTTAAATACTTACTTTTTGGCCCTTTGGCTAACAGAGGAGCGTGAACTGAGGTGGAGTCATAAATTGGCCTGTCCTAAAATCCAGGACAATTTTATAGCTTGTTTCTCCAACTGGATACATTCTGGCTCAGTTTGGCACTTTATTTCCACATTTCTTCTATTTTTTTGTCTTTCATCTATTCCATCATTCTGTCTAGTTAGTAAATTTTTATGGGTGCCACAGTCTATTGAGGATATGATATTTGCTTGAGGATATTTTTATTTCCTTTGGTGGGGAAAAAAAAAGAGAAGGCAATTGGCAGTAGGAATAATTAAAGGTAATACCAATGATAGTAATGATGATGATAACTTAAAAAAGTATTTATTGAGCTGTTAACTATGTGCCAGGAACTGTGCTAGGAAATGTACTTATTTGTATTATCTTATTTAATCTTGACAGCAATCATATGAGGTAATAATAATTTCAGCTAACATTTTATGTGGTGATCAACATTATAAAGGTTTTACATTGCTTATCTAAGTTGGTTTAAATTAGTGTGGTATAATGGTTAAAGTCTAAACATTTTTAAAATTTAAATGCTCTATATACTATAGAGGTGTAAAAATCTATTGCGATTATATTTAATTATTAGGACAGTCCTATAAAGGAGTTATTATTCTCAAGTCTATTTTACAAATGTGGAAATTGAGGTATAAATATAAGAGAATTATCCAAATAGCTTGTAGGTGGCAAAGCCAATATTCAAACTTAGGTCTTTTTCACATCAGATTTTATGAATATTTGCACTTTATGATTCTACTCAGCCACAGAAATAAAGATGAAAATGCCAAAGAGTGGATATTTAATATCCTCTCAATGACTGTGTAAAACAAACCTGAATGAAATAAAAATCAGGAAGAAACACTTTCTCCTTTCAACTTGAGCTGTTGGTGATGTTTAGACCTCACAGACCCTCCTTCTTTGCTGAAGGAGTAGGGTAGGCAGAGGTAATAAGAGGAAGGAGGGTTTTTTTTCTCCTATTATTTTCATTATTTATGGTATTGATTAAATTTTTCATGCAGATTTCACTTTTTTTCTTTTGTAAAGCTAAGTTGATAATCTTTTCATTTCCCTTTTTTGGGTATATTTTTCCTGGTTCAGTCTACGTATCTGCCAGGGACACTTCCATATTTATGTATGTTGTCATTTGTTATACCTTTTATTTATAGGCTTATTACAAGAGCTGGCAAGACTAGTATCCTAAGATCGTCAAGGATTTCTGGTGTGTGTGTGTTCATATAGACAGTATAATTCTATCATATCTAATAGCAACAGCTCTGATTAGACCCCTAGCCTGGGAACCTCCATATGCTGTGGGTGTGGCCCTCAAAAGACAAAAAAAAAATAAAAATAAAAAAATAAAATAAAATTATATTTAAAAGTACAAAGACTTAACTTAGGATTTGTGGAATATAAGAAAAGGAAGCTGCTTTAGTATGTTTTGTGGCCTCAGTTTCCCCAGAGGAAAATACAGAGTCTAACCAGATCATGTCTGTAGTACCTCTCTACATTGGAACCATAAAACATGTTTGCATCTACCATTAAGTGGAACCAGAATAGATTATGACAACCTGTGTAGTACACACAACCTTTAAATTAAAAGAGTCGTTTAGACTTCATCCATTAAGCCATACTAAATTAAACTATCTTAAAACTGCATGAAGAAACTGTGAGTGAATATGAATATACTTGTTGGTAGATGACTATTGGCCGGCATGCACAGTCATTAAGCAGTGGGTGATAGATTTTTGGATATAATGTGGAAAGAACAGAGAGCTGTTTTGGAATGCCTTTGAAGTTTTTTCTTTCAATTCTAAATATCTGAGATTCTTTACATTTTTCACAGCAGAATGGTCTATAATTTTTCCTAGGTCTTAAAGAGTCACATATGCTTTACTGTCATGGAGTTTCAGGGTTCTTGTGAATCAGACTTCAATAAGGAAAATTTGTAAGTTGAAAAGAGTAATTTGAAGTTAACTCAAATTCCTTGTCTTTAAAGACTGCTTTTAATATGAAAAATGAAATAATTTAAGTAATAAGATTAAGCAAATAACATGGTTTTTAAATTTTTATTTAAAACATATGCTCTAACATGATTCAAATGGTTTAAAATAAGAAAGGAAGGAAGAAAATCAAAAGTTACTGAGCATACTCAATGTGCCAAGCATGAGTATCAGGGGCTTGAAATGTTAGGAGATCTAAGGATTTGCATAATTAGAAGAGTCACTGTGTTCATAATGTAGTGCTAAATGCTAAAATGCATCTTCAGGTCATATGGATTACCTGGGATCTGTGAAAATAGCAGTGACAGTCAGGGACATGGAATAGGAGCTTCACAGTCAAGGGTTAAAGCCAGGGCTCAAAGAAGAATTTATGTTCAATCTCTATAATATAAAAAAAGCTGTGCAGTATCAGTGGTTATCAGCAAAATCCTTGTAACAGAATATGGACAGGGTTCTGAAGCACAAGGTTGACTAAGCACTTCAGACAAAATTCAGAGGGTGATAGTTGATATTCACTCACTCATCCATTCACTCATAAAGTTATTTTCTATAATGCGCAAAAGCCTAGGAAGAAAGATACAGCCATAAGGAATTACAATACATAGTAGAAAGTGGGTCATATCATAAGAAAGTGTAGATCAGGTTTGTGATTTTTCAAAGAGAGAAGGGGGCACCAGGGAAATCATTATTGAACAGATGGACTTTGAGCTGGACCTCACAGAGTAGGCTTGGGTACCTCATAGAATGGCTGTGCAAGTTATGATTCTTACTGGAAAGTGTGAGAACTCTTATTTGGTAATGATCTCCAGCATGTGTCTTCTTTTTCTACTTGCATTGTATACTCCAATAAGCAAAGAGGACTCTTTATGGACTGAACTGATGGTGGGGAGGATTGGTGAAGGGTGTTGGAATTTGATTGTGATGGGAAATAGGGGAGAGGGTCAGGATACTCTGCTATCAGTAAAATATCCCAGTTGATTTTGATATGGTCTCCTTAGATGGCTGTCTCTCCTTCACCTACTTGGAAATTATTACTCATGATGGCAAGAGATATTAAGACATCAAACATAAGTGCAATGCTACCTAGGAATATATAGTAATTGAGAACTGCTAAACTTTATGAAGGGGAGGTACCTTGTAATAAAAAGTGGTATATAAAATATGAACAGAGTATGCATGTATATATATATCATAGGGGTGGAAAGACTTTCCTTATCCCCTATAGTTTCCTTTTCCCTATACTGCCTTAATAGGAACACACACGCGCACACACACACACACACACACACACACACATATGAAAATTATGGCTGATTCAGCATTTAGTAACTGTGACATATCAGAAAAATCCTCAAGGTAAACATTTTCCCCATGGTTGTCCTTCTGAAACTAATCACATTATAATACTAACATTTTATGTACAGATTAAAATTAAAATCAAAACATTTTGTGCATTTACCATGTGTATGTATTGTCTTATTTAAAAAAAAAAACACACACAAAAATCCCATGAAGTGGTCGTAACTATTATCCCTTCTTTGCAGATAAAATAACTTTCCAAAGATCACACACCTCATTAGAGGAAGAGCTGGGATGCTAACCACAGTAGGTCATTTCAGAAATTTGATACCCTTTATATCAAAGAAGTTGTCATTTAAAGGTGTACAAGGCTATTTATGCAAATATTTAATCATTTGAACTTAATGGTTCACATGTGTGATGTAGGTCAGTTAATAAGCAAACAACAAAACTAGTGAACTTGTTAATTATACTTTTCTCCTTCCATTTCCATGTACAAAGCAATTTGTCCACCTGAATAATTATTCTTTTCTTCATAGTAAATGGACATTGGTTGTCAGTTCTTAAATCTGACCTTTGAGACAGAGAATTATTAGTCTTAGATGAGGTATGTTGTAGTAACCACTCCCAACCAAAAAAGGAATGTCAATAATATTTCTCTCCATCCTCTGACCTGATTTTATTTGTAATAAACAGCATGCTTTTATGTGAACAATGACTGAGATAAAATTATCTTTGTCCTGTATTAACTGAACCTTATGAGTTTTCAATTCACTGGTATGGCTGTACTAACAGAGCAGAGTGGTCTATGATCTCTTCCAGGTAGGAGGCTGGGTACCTTTACATGCTTTTCGTCTAATAAGCATTTAAAAAATACAATAAAATTTTCTTGAGAAACCATTGCTAACTGTTTTACTTTTTAATTAACTTATTCTATTAAATTTAAAATATTCATATAATAATAAAAACTGAGATGATGTAAACATGATGCCCTGACTACCATTTAAACTGAAATGAATTGAAAAACACACTTGTACTTTTATCTTGTGTATTAGCATTTTAAGTAGGATCACACTTGTACTTTTATCTTGCACATTAGCATTTTAGATAGTGATAAATATTGAATATTCATGTCCCAGCATGGTATCATTTCTATCATAGCTAATTGCCTAATAAGGTTTGTTGAAATTTTGTTTTGATGTTAAAGGCCCTTGACCATAGCAAAAATTTTAAAATATTAAGTCATGATTGAGGGTTAAAGAAAATACTCTTAGGAGGCATGAGTGATTTTATGCCAACACACTAATCTTTAAAACAGCTCAAGTATTTTTGAGCTGCAATAATGGAAAAAACAACAAAATTGGGCAGGAATGAAGCAGGAAATGTTTAAATTGTTATTGCCCTAAGCACAAACTGATGAAAGTATTGGCATTAAATATTTTGTCTCTTAAAATTGCCTGAATGGTTGAAATATATTCTTGTACTATAGATTTTCCTCTTTTATATAGCTTTCATGTTGAAGTTGATTTGATTTTTATTGGCATATTTTCCTTTAAAGTCTCAGATCTGCTCCCTAAAACAATATTTATATGTTTCAACTCTCCTGAAGGGAATCACCAGCATTCATGGAACCTAGAAAAAATAATCTTGTTTAGAAGCAAAACAGTGTCATTTGATTCTATGTCAGATGGGAAATGGAATGTTTATTTTGAGGAGATAGCTCAAGGCATAAACTATTTACTCTAAGTGATTTGTTTTACTGTTGTTTTTATACCAATAAAAAACTGACTTTCGGCCATTCTATCAACCCTGTTGAGATCTTAATATTTATAATCAGGAGGAAGTTCCTTTATATTTTCTCTTTGTCCTTTGCAAATATTTATATTTCTATATATTCAGTAGATGGTCTTAAGAAGTTAAACTCCATTGCTTTTTGTGTACATTAAGCCTTAAGTGCTGAGAAAAGTACAATCAATCACTTTTTAGCATACATAAACTCATTTAATCGCACTGAATGCTCATACATCACATTATACATTTCCAAACACAAGTAGAGTATGGCCCAACATAGTCTAAAATTCCACTTTCCTCAGCCAATAAAAACAATTTTTTTGGACCAGATTCACAGTATGCCAAGTTTAACTTGCATATCACAGGATTGTTTTAGCATACCAAACCCCAAAGGGTTAGCTGTCTTTTCCACGCTTTCTTCCTTATTCTATTCAAAAAGGAGAATAAGGGTACTAAATTAAGTACTGAAGAAAATCTCTAGGAAAATATAATTGTATAATTACATATGCATTCATGTGTGTGTAATTACATAACAGGTAGATAGATAAATTTCTTTTAGTAGAGAATGATATATAGAAGCTAAGATCTTTATGCTAAGTGTGCTCATTTCTACTGAATTGCCTTTGCTTGCAGGCCTTTCAGTGGACAGAACTAGGAAACAGAGAGATTTCTCCCCATACTCAAAATTCATAGGTAGCATTCTGTATGGTATAGATGTATATTTAGTCATTGCAAACTTATTTTATACAAGGTGGTGGTAAAGAGATGTATGGAACAAAAAGATGTTATTTCCTCAACATCAAAATTAGAGAGGAAGGTTATAGTTCATGTGAACCAAAGTAAAAAGATACTGCAATTATGCTGTAGATCTCTTAGAGGCGGAAGTAGAAGACTCAACAGCCAGAGAAAGGATGTCTGTATCAGAGTTGGTTCTCAGGGAAGAAGCAAAAAATATCCACACTGAGGGTTGAATAGTGAGCAGGAAATGTCTGGGTAAAGGTTTTGAATATTAAGTTTTCTAAGCTGAAGAACTTAGAAAACTTAATTTCTGGAGAGAGAAATGATGATCTAGGTGAACTGAAAGTAATTCAGTATGGCTAAGGCCCAAAATATATGTCTAAGTAGAGTGTGGTGAGTAGGAGGATTTTGAGAGATATAGCTATAATATATAATATATATGAAACTTAAATGTAACATTGTGTATATTATAGATAGATAGATAGATAGATAGATAGATAGATAGATAGATAGATAGATAGATATAGTTTTAAAGACTTTAACCATCTTGGCATCTGAGAGTCATAGAAGATTTTAAGCAAATGGAAATTTTACTCATTTTATTTACTGTTATTTAGTCTCTTGTCAGAGATAATATGCATTTAAGTAATTATTACCCAAGGCAGAAGCTTTTATATGTCCCTGGAAAGCTAGAGAAACAATACTATATAAGCTAAGAGTTAGAAGATTATTTCTACTTTAAGACCTAAGGGAAACCTTTGTGAAGGGAGAACATTTTGGTTGGGCTTATAATTCAGCCAGGGTTGTAGATGACTCATTTTATTTATTTATTATTGTCATGTGGAAGTTCCTGGGTCAAGAATTGAACCCACACCACAGTTGCAGCCTGTGCTGCAACTGCAGCAATGCAGGATCATTTTACTTATTAGTGATCATTTTGTCTTTAAATAGTTGTGAACATAAATAATACATAGTTGTCATGCTCTTAAAGTTAACCTTGCTTCTGAAAAATGATATCACGTTTGATTTGGCAAATTTTGTGAAATTTGTTGTAAGATACAAAATTTGAAAATAATGCTAAATTATAAATTATTAAGATCGATTGTACATTGATTTTTCAATGTATAAGATTTCAGTAAAATTTAAAAATTAAAGTTGTAACAAACTTAAAAATTATTTTCATTGTAATAAGATTTTAAAGTTAAAGAAAAGTTGCAGGAATAGTGCAAGGAACTCTAGGAACAATTGTTTATATTTTGCTCTCTTATTCTCTCTCTATAGATGGATGGATAAGTAGATAAATAGTCTGTCTCATTGCTTCTCAGCCTTCTCAATGGACATAGCTAGAATTATATATATTATATTTATTACCTATTGTTCATGCCAGTGCCTCCAACTTCTGTGCAACACCATAGAATATATTCTAGTATTCCTCTTTCTCAAATGTGGAGTTCCCTTCTCTAATCATGAGAAACCTGGCTCTTGATACTCTTAAAAATCCTTGGTTCAAGTCAATAGGAACTTTTTTAATAGTTGACAAAATGATAACATAGAAGAATACTTTTTTGTAGAAGAATGCCATGCATGTAGTGGGAAGAAAAATGTGGGGAGGAGAAAAACTAAAGGAGAGCTGCTATTACACAATGTTTAAACATAACGAAAAGCTACATTAACTAGATCAGTGTGATATTGGTGCACAAAAATCAACAGAATAGAAAAGAGAATGGGCCAAATAAACATGAAAATTAAAGTGGCATTTTAAACTAAAGGAGAACATAAATAATATTTTAAAGAAGTAGTATTGGGATAATAGGTCATTTGGTTAATTTGAGAAAATCAAATTTTATCATATTGAGAGCATGCCTTCTATTTTAGATACTGTTAATTCATTTCCCTAAAGAGCCATATTTTCACTTGAACTATTTTTTAAATGATGTATGAAATATATCAAGAATTCATTTTTCTTTTGCATGAGTGAAGAAACAAACATTTATTAGAATTGAATGGGAATATATAATGCCTGCGTATAGTTAGGAAGAATGGGTAGCTAACTATGTGTAAAATTTAAAGGCATCTATAACTAAATAGCATTTAATCAACCTGTAATTATTATTTAACTTTAGAGTTCATGATAATCATGTCCCAGAACTTAATAGCAAGTATTTGTAATATGCTAATACATTAGCAGATTTAATTTCTTTGCCAGGTAATCTGACTCACAGTATCATTTTGAAACAGTAAAATGCAAAATAGTTAAGTTTTTATAGAAATCAGTATGAGAAGAAAACAAGTAGAATATTGTCTCCAGATGATTGATGCAGTTCAAGTCATGAGGATTGAGAAATCAAAATGGGAGCACTGGGATCCTGGAAGTGAATGAACCCTGAAAGAAAGTGAAAGAGAAATAAGAACAAACTGAATACTTAAATAATATGCCTAAGGCCAGCACAATGTCACTCTTTCTATATATAAGATACCCACAGCTGCTCAAAAAAAGCTACTCAAGTCAATACCAAGCTAAAGAAGTATAGTCAGAGCAACTTTGTTGTGATCTTTTCTTGGATTCACATCTCTATTAAGTTCCGACATGTCTTCCCCAAAGAAGACATTCCTTGGAAATTTTAAATCAAGGCATTAAAGTAGGGAAGAAGAAAAAAACAAAAAAACTTCCTTGAAGTGCTGTTCTGAAAACAGATAATCAGATGCTCTTCTTTTTTGTGACCCCATATATTTGTAGTTAGCCCATATTTTCCTTTCATATTTATTTCCATACACAGCATTAAATGAAGTGAGTTGGATATACCTAATCAGAAAAATTCCCTAACCTCCATGGTTTGTTTTAAGAACTTTCATCTTGCTAAACTTGTGATTGTTCCAGCACAGAAATTGCTTTCTTTAAGGCCACCAATGGCTTCCATATTGTTAACTCTAATAGAAGTATTTTGTTAGGTTTTTTTAAACTTTTTAATTTTTTAAATTTTATTTTATTTTTATTTTTAAATGATTATTATTTTTTCCATCATAGTTGATTTACAGTGTTCTGTCAATTTTCCACTGTACAGCAAAGTGACCCAGTCACACACACACACACACACACACACACATATATATATATATACACATTCTTTTTTTTTCTTTTTAATCATCCTGCACATTTGGTACCACTGACACCTTTCTCTTACTTGACATTCTCTCTGCTCTTGTAGTAGGACAAACTTTCCTCCCTGACCCTCTGCTAGATTCCCCCTCCTCTATCTCTTCAATTGCCAGGATTTTGTTCTTGGATCTTCACTCCTCTAATTTACAAGTTCTCTGAGAAGTACCATCCATATTAATAATTTCTATTTACATGGCAATAATTTCACTTTCCACATACACCTTTTATCTTTATAACTGACTTCTTTCCTCTCTCCATGTAACTTAAATATCTAATTGCCCATGAAACATCTTCGTTTGGACTATCCTTTGGTATTGCAAACTAATTATGCTCCATCAATGAAATTTTGATCATACTTTTTTCTTTTTATTTCATTATTATTCTTTTTACAGATACCCAACCAGATAATAAACCAGGGAAAATTTTGTATTAAAATTTTTTTCTTTCTCATTCAGTATACCAAATTATTCATTAAGTCTTATGCTTTATAGCTGTTAGTATCTTGAATAGGTTCTTTCTTTTCCAATTAATACCTTTGCCTTACGTACTTCATGTCACTATTATTTCTCATCTAGATTCCTCTAAAAGACTTTCTACTGATATCCCTGCACCTGGACTTGTTCCTCTCAAAAATGTCTTTCACATTTTGATCAGCAAAACCTAAAACTGTAAAGCTGACGGTGCCATTTCCTTGACTGCAGCCTACCAGTTACTATCCATTGCTTGCTGGATATAGTCTAAGCTTCCTATATGGCACATACAATTTGGCATCTGTCTTATTTTCCAGCTGTATTTCCTGCCACTCTCCCATACACTTTTACCTTCAGTCATAGCATACCTGCCAGTTCCTGAAAACTATGGTATT
The DNA here is from genome assembly GCF_016906955.1 of Phacochoerus africanus. Classification (NCBI taxonomy): domain Eukaryota; kingdom Metazoa; phylum Chordata; class Mammalia; order Artiodactyla; family Suidae; genus Phacochoerus; species Phacochoerus africanus. The sequence goes on along the minus strand of NC_062546.1, from coordinate 153,392,156 downwards.
TCATGCTTCTTTGTTGTTTTATACTTTCTTTTGACTGTCGTTCTCCATTTTATCTTCCTAGTAAAACAGTTCTCTTCTGCTGAACTTCTACAGATTGGCTAAACTTTGCTAAAACATAATAAATTCCTTTATGAGTTTTTGTTTCTCTCCCTTTTTTCCCTTTTATTTATTTTATGAATACTCTTATTGAATTGTATTGAAATTACTTTTAAAAGTGGATTTTTTTTTCCTTTTAAATTTGAACTCTTTAAGGAAAGGGCTTGTGTTTTAATAGTCATTGCTACCCTGACGCCTGGTACGTCCTTTCTCACACTGGCGAGTGAAATTAAGCCATGTTATTTTATTTTGTTTTGTTTTTTTAGTGCCCCACCTGCAGCATATGGAAGATTCCCAGGTCATAGGTTGAATCAGAGCTGCAGTTGCTGACCTATATACCACAACCATAGCAACATCAGATCCCAGCCACGTCTGTGACCTACGCTGGATTCTTAACCCACTGAGTGAGGCCAGGGATCTAACCTGCATCCTCATGGATACTAGTTGGGTCCATTTTTGCTGAGCCACAATGGGAAATCCACTATATTAGTTTTAAAGACAATAATAGTATTTTTATTATTGTATAAAAGGCAAAAATTTACCTAAAATCAAAATTTATTTTTCAATGTCCATGATCCACAGCTACATTGGAGACTAAATACTGCTTTTCTGTAAACCTAACATGGTTTTCTCTTTGTTGTTGGAACAGATTGTTGTTTCTTTGATTGTAATGCCAAGTGAAGAAGTTAGTATAAAGACTCTATCTTGAAATACAAGTAGCACTCAACAAGAAAAAGTTCTCATGTTATGAGAGGTCATTGGGGATGGAGATCAAGGGAACAGTAGGTTCACTTCCTCCAGCTCAGGGTCACTTGGGAGCAGGCCTTTCTGAGAGAAAAAGCAAGAGGAATTCTGCAAAGGTTGGGAGGGTGAATAATTGACTGTGACACTCTCTTCAGATTCCAGAGGTCTGTGATTCTATTTATATCAAATAACTCATTACCTCAAGGCCAAAAAGTAGATGTCCATAAGCTCCTATATTGAAACAATGTGTACATTCAGAACAACAGCAATGTTCTATATTTGTTGAACAACCAAGAAAAGTGAGTTCACAACCTCCACAGTTTTAAGGTTAAAATAAATTAATAATGATACTTAGGACTTATCATTAGAAATGAGAAAAGTTAATGAAACAGGAGCAAAAGAAGAGGGTGCATATAAAAATACAGAATGACTCTGCAGAGCAGAGAAAGGGAATCAAAGTGACTCAGATTAAATGGCCCCAGTGGTAGGAGGCACTAGCAGTTAAATACATGGGCAATGGAAAACAGGAGTCCTGAGCTCAAACTTTTGTTTGGCCAATCCCAGTTGTGCAATATTAGCTATCTCTAAAATAGATACTAAATCCTATCCCAGGTTGTTTTCAGGAGAATTCAATGTAATAGTGTTTACGGAATATTTTGAGGTACCTGGCCCATAGTATGGGCTTACTGAATGGCAACAATTGTCTATATTATCCTTGTAGTGGAATGTAGTAGGTAGGTAACCTCAAAGGCAACTCTGAACTTTATGGAATCTGTGAATGGAACCCATCCAACCTTTTTTTTTTTTTTTTTGGTGAAGGTTAAGTATATAATGATATGATTTTGAAAGAGGGTAGGGAATTCTAATTAACTTTTTAGTGATTTGGGTTGCTTGTGAGCATGATTTTAAAGAGAGGATTGCATTGCAGACATAAACTTCAGCATTGCAGAGCCATTCTATATATTGGGTATAGAACCACAACTTCATTTATATATTTAATCTGACTTGATTTTTTTCCTGGAGCTTCTCAGTGATTTTTTTGACTAAAAGTTAGTTTATCACTTTTGTTCAGTAAAGATTATAGAGCAAGCAAATAGTAAAACTTAGACCTTAAAACTCCATAGTTAATCTTCTACTTTTCCTTTGCTTTTTTTCCCTCTTTGGCTTGTTTATCAATGCTTGTGTGAAGTTTATATTGTGAAAATGACCCAAACTAAACTAATGTATCTCTGAAATCAAGCCTGAATTGTTGCTAGGGTTGTAATTAATTCAAATGATCAGAAATTATATTTTTCAAGATGTGGTAGTAAACCAAGACAACTTTTTCTTTAAGGCTGCTGTTAAAACATTCTAATGTGCTCATGAGGAGGTAGTATTGGTAAGAATAAAGATATTGGCATCAGATAGAACTGGATTTGAGTCCTATTACTGTAAATTATAAGATGTATAGCCTTTGGTAACTTATATAATTTTTCTCAACTCTGGCTTTCTTCAGTGTGCCTTGAAAGTAAGAGAATCTACTTTCTGGGTGTGTTATGTAGAATTAACTGAAATTGCGCATAGAAGGTATTCTGTATAGTGAATGACTGATAAATACATGTCAACTCTCTTGCTCCCATACTTTCCATTGGATGAGATGGAGAAAAGAATAGATGAGGTAAGACTGTGATTTTCCAGGCAGTAGAGCAGGATATAAGTTCATAATGTTTAAAAAAAAAAGATGCAGAATTTCTAAGATTGACTTGGTTTCCAATATTCTGTCAGGTATTAGGCCTTATGTCTGACAGTGCACTAGAAAATGGGTTTGGTGTTGGGCTTGGGAAAATGTGTAATGATCAGTTAAAATTTTTTATGTATTTATATTTAGAGTTTAATTAAGTGAATGTACAAATAAATTATGGTAACTATAACATGTCATGGAACAATTAACAGGAATCAGGTACTGTTATGAAAAATAAGAGTAATTCCAAAGATGAGATTGGCAAGGAATGACCATTTCAATGGACATGTAGGGGCAAAGTCAGCGGAAGTAGAGAAAAAAGTGGGTTTTTGAGAAGTGAATGGATATAAGGGTACAAACATATGTGGTCTATAGTTATTCTCCCTATTAATAACTCACATTTATTTTAAAAGGTAATAGGGGTAAGTGAACTATTTCTTTACCTTTGAGTTATTTGTGTAGAACCTACCACACGTACTATTAAACGCTTGGCAAACTGAGTGGCTGCTTCCATTCAAAGTCAGTGTGAGTCATGATTATCTTTCTTACTGTCTAATTCTATAAGTTCATAGAGTCAGTAGGTTAGCATTTGGGAATTTTCCATTTACTGACATTGATTCAATTCATTTCTTGATGGTAGCTCCACGCAGTTATTCAAGATAGAAGCTTAAGACAGATTTTTTTTTTTTAAACTGCTAATTGGATTTAAAGTCATATTAAAACCAAGCTTAAAACATGGAGGAAAACTGGTAATGATGACTCAGTACTGAAGCTAAGTTAATGATTTAGTGATGAATTCAGATCTGTAGAGAAACTGAACAAGTCTCAGTATTCATCTACCTTTGGACAACTTCGGTAGGCTGAAGAATTGCAGATCAGAAAATTTTTGGTGTGTTTGGGGAGTAATGTTAGCCTTTGCATCATATGCTTTTAAACTGTGATATTACATTGATTATTTTCCTAATTGCAACCACTCTTCTTAGGTGATGGTGTGAGCCTCTGTGATTCTGTAGACTATTGTGATAGGAACCACTCCACACTGCTTCAGTCACAAATGTGCCCTCCAAAAACATATTTTGTTGCCTGGTGCTTAGGGTTGATGAAATCCACTGCTTGCCCTTACTCTTAGCCTACTTTCTAAATATCTATTCATCTTTCAAACCCCTGTTCAACCCTCTCTTTCTTAGTCCTCTGACTCATAGGGAATTTTATATTAAGGAGGTCTCTTTTTGTAATGTTTATTTAACTACTGTCTATGTTAAGGCCACTTCCTTTTATAATAGATTTAATATTACTTGATATACATTGTGCAGTAGGTGGGTGTTTAGCTAGGAGAATATTTTTTAAATGATTTTCTTTGTTGTTGTTGGTATTTTCACAGAATGTCACACTTACTCAAAGGAAATTGTTTGACTTCCAGCACTAAAGGCTGTCAGAACTTGTGGGAATGCTAAGTAAAGCCAGTCAAACTTTAACTGACCTGCTTCTACACTTCAGTAACAAAGAGGAATTTCTTCTACTTTGTGAAGTGGAAAGGCTCAACTCTCGTACCTGGCTGAAGAGTTAGCTAATTTGGAGAACAGATTTTCCTTGCCACTTGAAGCTATAAATCTGGTCTTCCTTATTAATTAATTTTAGAAAATAATTCTGATGTATTTTTAGTGAATACATGGCCAACAAACTTTGTCTGACAAATAAGACCAAAAAACCTAGTTTAAATCTATTAACTAGGTAGAATGTGCTTTTTGCCTCTAAGGAAGAAAACATTTAGAGTCAAACTGAGAACCATTTCCAAAGTGATTTTTAGTTGTATTGTCAGTTTTAATATTCTCATTATATTTATTCCCAGGTAGGCTGAATTCCTGATTTGAAAAAGTGTAATGACAAGTATTTTAAGATGAAACACATACGTAGTTATTAGAAAATGTTTTGAAGCATTGCAAGAGATCAGCGAGAGTCTATTTTTAGATTCTTACAGACACATGCGAGAACAAACACATTTTCGGTGTAACTTGACTACGTTTATCATTAGATGTTCTGATCTTTTCCTTGGTTTATTTCATACTGCAGAATGAACATATTCATTCATTGAACAGATGAACTGGTGAATATGAATTATGATACTTGCTATAAAGGAAACAAAGAGTGCTCAAGGTCTGTCAAATTCAGAGGGGTTGTCAGAGGAGTCACCTCCATGAAGAGATGAAACCGTAGCTGCCTATGAGCAATGAGCAGGAGCAAGAGCATTTTGGTCAGAGGGACATTTTAGCATTACGGGGAGAAAAGGCAAGAAAGAGTGCGGAGTATTCAAGGAACAAAATGCCATGTGGGCTAGTAAGCACTGAGTCAAAGGGTCAGTGTTTTGAGATGGAAGTCGAGGTAGATAAGGGCCAGATAAGAGAGGATGTTAATATTGTGGTACAGCTTCTCACTATGCAACCGCTGAAGTGAATGAATAAGAAAGCTTCTTAAAATAATGAGAACAATGTACTTTTCTTTTTCTTTTTGATGAATGTGATCTTACCTTCTGCCAGTCAGCCAGAGACATCCATCTGCTTCATGTAGTATGGGGAGTGGGGTTAATGTTATCAGAGCTGAAAGACAAATGAGAAGGCCAACTTCGAATACTTAAATGGAACCTTTGAGTGCTCAGTAAGACAATAGTCCTGAAAGCCAGACTTTTTTTCAAAAAGTGTTTCCTAACTTCCTAAAGCTTTATGTAATATACATGATCCAGGCTCATAGATTGAACATTGAATTTATTATAAACTATGGACAAGTCAAGAGATATGAAAGATTTTCTGCTATATGAGACAAGGTAAGCATACCTTTTCTGTCCTGGTAAAGAATAGAAAAGGGGACTCTGATAGAAGGTGTTTTGTGCAAATGGTCAAAGTATTTTGATCTCTTACCCCTGAAATGAAATCCCAGGGTAGGGAACACATTTGGTTGAAAGTGAAATCTTAAAGTACAGGAGTTTTCCAGTGACTTAGTGAGTAGACTACAACTGAATATAAATGGTGGGATGGTGTGGTCAATCCCAAGTATTCCTCAGAGCTTGTGTGGGATTGAGAGCTCAGGACATTCTGCTTGAAGTGAGGAATTCAGAAGTCAGCTGAGATGGGCCAGTATATCTGCCATAAGCCTGCCATGCCCATAGCGAAGGGTTAGGGGATACCACACAGAAGTCAAAGTGTTAACAGCCTGGCAGAGAGATTCACGTGGAGGATGTGTAGGGGAAGGAAAAAATTTCCCTCAACCCTTTTTAGGTTCTTCTGACTGGTCTAAGAATTAAATTGAAATGAGACAGATTAATAGGTGAAAGTCAAAATTGATTACACATGCACAGTGTCCTATAAGAAAAACGAGACCCATGGAGAAGTTAAGCAATTATATAAGATGGCTTTATGCCATCTGAGAGAAGGAGAGCAGGGTAGTTTAGGACATCAAAGGGGAAGAAGGCAATTCACATGGAGATGGAGAAACAAGTGTTTGGTATGCCAGGCAGAAATAATGGGACACAGAGGGGGCTTTAGTCTCCAGGCCAAGGAGGTCCCCCTACCACCCCTAGACCATATTCTTCATAGATATCTATGGTAATGGTGCGCTTCCTGGATCAGGCCCTTTATCTAAATCCTTTTAGGCAGTTAGGGAGGTAAAAAGTGAACCATTTTCTAAGTCATCTATTTCTTAAAAATAATCAGCCTAAAATAATCCTCATGCCAAAGAGACACATTTTGTGGTCACAAATTTTGCTTCCTTACAGATGTAACTGAGATTTAGAGAGTCTGACAGCACCAGTGATAGCTGAGATAGGGCTCACTTAGAACAAGATGAACATAGTTCCCAAACAGCCAGCTGAATAGGCCAGTCATGGATTTTGACAGTAGATGTCTGAAGGGAGCCACGTGACCGACAGATAAGGGACATTGTTGCAGATTCCAGAGAACACAGAGCAGGGACCTGCTGATTTGAGTTTGAGGCTACATTTTTCCTGCCACTACACGTCATAGAAGCCCACCTGTTTATAAACTCAGATACCTCTGGAAAGAAAAATAGTGCATTGGAGGAAATATAAAAAACTGAACATTTGCCAGCTATGACTAAATTTTTAGAAAAATAATATACAAGATGAAATAGCATTAATTAGCGCTTTGTGTTCATTCATGCAATAAATAACCATTGAGTGTCTGAGTGCCTCATATATCATCACAGTGTGTACAACAGACACTAGCCCTTGTCCTTCTGGAGCTTACATTCTAGTGAGGGTAGCTCCCTGTTGAGGCTATAGAAAAAAAAGAAAACTGCCTAATTGAAAAAATAAAGATATGGAGTTCCCATTGTGGCTTAGCAGTTAAGAACTCAACTAGTATTCATGAGGATGCGGGTTAAATCCCTCACTTCACTCAGTGGGTTAAGAATCCAGAGTTGCCTCGAGCTGTGGTGTAGGTCACAGATGTGGCTGGGATCCTCCATCACCGTGGCTGTGGCTTTGGGTGGCAGCTGCAGCTCTTATTTGACCTGTAGCCTGGGAATTTCCATATGCCACAGGAGCAGCCCCTCCCAAAAAAGATAGGACAGTTTATTTTCACATTCAAATGGTAATGTGTTATATATCTTTAATTCTGCAACGTTGGGGGTGAAAAGTATCCTGGTGGTATGCATGACCTTGTTGTGGTTTAAAAGAAAGAAAAGCTAACAATGATTACAGAGTTTCTTCTTGCTTGGACACTAAGTTTAAATAACTTGACTTCTTATCATAGCGTCAGTGGTAGAGTCACCAAAATTTAGAGCTGGAAAAGATTTTAGAGGTCATCCAGCCTGGCATCTTAGTTTGCCTGGTAAGGAAACAGATGTTCAGGGAATTGAAGTGAAAATCACTGCTAGAATTGGGATTTAAATATATGCTCCTTGAAATTAGTTCAGGGCTCTTTATAATGAAACAGAGGTTCCATTCAGATCTTAGTAGAACGTATTCAGTGGCTATTTCACCTTGATATCAGTAGGCCATTTCTTGGGCTGGCTCTTATAAGTATCAGGAACATGATGGGCCATGCAATGATGTTGAATAGAGGATTAGGAGAAGAACAGACACTTGTTGGAAGGGTTGGTTGCTTTTCTCTTTCTCCTTAGAATGTGAAGGCTGTCCCAGAAAGAGCCCACGTGCCACTCAGAGGGAGAGTGTCTGCCAAGGTGGCAACCTACTCAGTAGGGTTAAAAACAAGGGCTCAGAATGAGGCATCTGGGTTTAAGTCCCAGGTCTACTACCTATCAACTAGTGTCATAATCAGCTGTGAAACCTGTAGCAGGAATTTTTTTTTTTTTTTTAAAGAATGGATAGACATTCCCGTTGTGGAGAGGCGGAAACAGATCCAACTAGTATCCTTGCTCAGTAGGTCAGGGATCCAGCATGGCAATGAGCTGTGGTGTAGGTCGCAGACGCCACTCAGATCCTTCTTTGCTGCGGCTGTGGCTTAGGCCAGCAGCTGTAGCTCTGATTTGGCCCCTAGGCTGGAAGCTGCTATGGGTGTGGCCCTAAAAAATAAAAAAGGAGGGGAAAAAAAAGGAGAAAAAAAAAAGGAATGGATAAAATGCTGAAGGCTGTGAATGACTCTCCTTGAAAAGATAAATCAGATTAAAGTTATCTCTAAAATTATGCAGCTCCCATCCACTTACATGCAGTATTTTTTTTCTCCCAGTGGTAAAGCAACAGACTTTAGTCCATCAGGAATTATTGCCACCCTGCCATTTTTTCCGTGATAGAGTTGACCAAGTGGTGTTCCAATTTATTGATACTCAACAGTTAATTATTTAACATCAAATGAAAATTATGGCAATGACTACACTGACTACTACTTTTCTTGGTTTTATCAAGATTTAAGTACTTTTCTTTTTATATATATATATCCTCAATACATTATTTTTTTTCTAGTGTACAGCATGGTGACCAAGTTACACATACATGTATACATTCTTTTTTCTCATATTATCGTGCTCCATCATAAGTGACTAGACATAGTTCCCAGTGCTACACAGTGGGATCTCATGCTAATCCATTCCAGAGGCTATAGTACTTTTCTGAGAGTGTCACATGTATGTTTCATCTTTCTTGAATGATATGTCAAAAAAACAAACAAACAAAAAAAACGACTGAGAACTACTGAACTGAACTGGAGTTTAGGGATAGGAGACATGCAAATCATACACAGGGCTAGACTAGCTCTAACATGGTGGAAGGTGGGGAGGCAAGAGTGAAATAAGAAGTTTTTTTTTTTTAATTTAAAATTGTATCCTATGTATATAATGAGAAAACCTAAAATGCCATCCAATCCTTTCTTTCTTGTATTTCTTTCCCTCTTATCCACTTAATTTAAAACTTTCTTAAACATATGAATAGTAACATTGTGTTTAATTTAATTGTCTTGGAACAAGAAAGAATATACACTTTTTCTCAGAATGATGTTTGACTAGATTTATGTGGTAAAGAGGTAACCAGTAAATACATTGATTTTTCAGGTTTTGGGCTGGTATAATACATAGGATTTTTCTATCACCACATGCTTTTTAGCACTTGTATATTATAAACAGAGCCAGAGAAGAGACCATCACAATTTTGTTAACAAAAGCCAAGAAAATGTAAAACATCATATTCAAAGAAGCTAAACCTAAAATACCACAACACACTTACTATATACTTGACTGGAAAAGTCATGGAGATTGATCCATGTTTTCATTAGAATGAATTGGTTATGATAGATATCCTTGCTGAGGGTTTCAACAAATTTCTTTAAAAAATATTTATGAGCACCTATTATGACAGTATGTAACAGTGCTGAGTTGGGGAAGTTGTGTGTGTGTGTGTGTGTGTGTGTGTGTGTTTGTCTGCTAGGGATGGGTGAAAGTGTTAGGCATAGTCATACTGAAAAAGAGTTTTCTGTAATAGGAAAAATATAAACATAATTTCTGACCCTCCCCACCCTCAGAAAAAACTATTTAAAATAAATTATATTTATTTTATGGGAGATTTAGCCAATTTATTTATATAATAAATTTTAGTATTTTGCATAGTAAATTAGTTGTGCTAATTTAAGGACTGTATTTTTGTAATTTAAGCAACAATCATGAGATTCTTTCACCATATTGAATATTACATTAAAGCTGAATAAGTTAATAAAGCAAACCTTTCTTTCCAATATTAAGTCTGAATGCTCTTTGAGAAAAAGTCAATGAAGAATTTAAGAAGTACATAATTTTGGAGTTCCCTTCGTGGCTCAGTGGAAACGAATCTGACTAGGAACCATGAGGTTGCGGGTTCAATCCCTGATCTCGCGCAGTGGGTTAAGGATCCGGTGTTGCCATGAGCTGTGGTATAGGTCACAGATGCGGCTTGGATCTGGAGTTGCTGTGGCTGTGGCCTAGGCTGCAGCTGTAGCTCTAATTCCACCCCTAGCCTGGGAACGTCCATATGCCATGGTGTGGCCCTAAAAAAAAAAAAAGGAAAGAAAACTACATAATTTTATTTGTGCCAAGTGACTATTTAACTTACAGATATCTTCTATGGCTCAGTTTTAAGATTGAATTTAAAAATACAGTGCTTGATATAAGCAGAAATCTAAGCTTTCTGCCTTAGTAACTTCAGAGCAAAAAGTCAGTAAGCCTAACAGAAACAAATATGTTAATGGATTTCCTGTAATTAATGTAACAGCTTTCAGATTCTTCAGGTGATTATCAAAACTTTATGCCTCAAGTTATATTGTATACAATGTGCCTTAAGTTGCATTGTGTACATGCTTGTCATTTGAACCTTGGCTAGATGTTTATTAGTATTTGTCATGTTAATGAAGAGATCATCTTACTCTTCTAAATCAAAAGTAAACAATCTGGAAGTTAATTTTTTAAAGTTGGGTTGTTCACCAGGGGTATTTATTTTTTTCACTTGGGTTGTTCACCAGGGTTATTTATGCTCAATTAATAGTGATATAGATAAACCATGAATACCAAGATTGAATGCCACCCATAAATGCAAAAATCCTTCCAGAAGACTTGTGTATTATGCTTTTACATATACAAAGCAAGCATGTATCATGAAGAATCTACCCCAAAGGTCTACATATTAGTTTGCCTATAGATGGTCTCCAGATTTAGCTGTAGTATTGCACACATGTCAATTTATGATTGAACACTTATTGATGGTGAAGGGAACATTGATTTTGATGTCATTATACAAATATATATCTACATAAATATGTAATACAAAGTTTTTTTCCTTACTTATAATTGCACAATGAATATGTTTTTGTTTTTGAGTATCAGGTACCATCTTGCTAGTTCCTTTGCAAGAATTAGATTAATCATATATAGAAATAGCACATTGGTACCATTAAAACTAGCAGGGAATATAGAATTTAATATTATAAATTTGTTTTATTTATAGAAGTTGGAGCTCAGATAAGTTAAGAAATTTTCCTATAATGGCCAAGCATATTCCTAATAGAGCTAGGACTTAAACCCATTGATTTTATTTTTGGTTCCGTGCTTTCTCACTCAGACTGATTCCATTTCCTGGTGTGGCTTAGAGCTTCTCAGTATAACCATAAGCTTGTTTTCAAAGTCTGTGAGTCTGTTTCTGTTCTGCAAATAAGTTCATTTGTATCCTTTTTTTAGATTCCACTTGTAAGTGATATCATATGATGTTTGTCTTTCACTGTCTGACTAATGGTTACCAGAGGGGATAGGCTGGGGAGGAGGGATGGACTGGAGGTTTGGGATTGGCATATGCATTCTGAGATATGGAATGACTGGCCTACAGTATAGCACAGAAAACTCTACCCAATATCCTGTGATAATCTATGTGGGAAAAAAACCTCAAAGAGAATGGATGTATATACATGTATAACTGAATCACTTTGATATACAGCAGAAATTGTCACAACATTGTAAATCAACTATACTTTAATAAAACCTTTTTAAAAAGGGGGGGAGAACTGCTTAATATAATCGGTGTTGGGTTTTTGTTTTTGTTGTTTAATTCTCTTCTCCTTGTCTTTCCTCTGGGAAGAAAATAAAAAGGTTTTTTTGTACCTGTAGTTATACTGGGAGGGTGCTAAGGGCTACAGATTGCAGCCATATAGATCATATCCCTCTCTGTGACATTTGATCCTTATTTTTATGGATCCTTCAACTAAAGCATGTGTGTTTCTATTTTCTTCCCCTTTTATTACATGTATATTTTTAAAACATTGTAATCATGATCTGAGATGCTGTATTTTATTATATAACAAACCTCTGGCCTGAATCTCATGACATTACTGATTGAGTAGAAATTTTATTAGTGATTCACATACAGGAATGTCTCCAAAATACTTTGTATTAAAATATGAAGATTTTCCTTATCTGTAACTTGAACAAGAGTTCCTGCAGTGTGAGTCTAAGTCTTCCAAGTAAAACAATTTTAACATCGTTTATTTTCAGTTCACAACTTCTCCCTTATACCTACTTTTCTTTCTTTTTATTTTCATAAATTAAAATTTGATTGTAAATGTAAAAACCTTAGGTTCCCAGGGCATTTAGGAAACTTTAAAAAAAAAAATGTGTGTGTGTGTTTTCCATATCTTTTGCAGTATCCCCTCTTAGTTAGAAAGCCTAATTTGGGTACAGATATATGGGTACAGTGTCACTGATGGAATTGAGCAATTTCTGTTTTTCTAACTTTTGTAGCTCTGGCCAGCTTCACAGGGGCTTCTATCAGTTGAAATGGTATCTTCGACTCCAGCCAAGTATGGGTTATTAGGTTATGAGTGCCAGAAATGAAGAGTCGTCTCCACACTTTGTCCAGCGTGAATAAAAGCAAGATTGTAAAATAATTATAATCTCTTGAAGCAAAGCCAGCCATGCAGTCTAAGCCTTTCTTTCTTCATTAATTTGTACATAGTTTTTATTTTAACAGAACAAACTTTCAGAGGGTACTTACTCACATGGGACTGCTGAACCAGCTGTACAACTTTTATTTTGAAGAAAAGAAGTTGAGCCTGAGAACAGGCTGTTTTAAAGACAGGGAGGGACTTAGCTTTTCGGAGCTTGACCAGCATGTGGAAGGAGTGTTCTCATGGCTGCAATAACTTAGGGAGCTCCTACCTGGGTGCCACTGGAGTAGGGAGTTTTCTGTTTGTTTTGTTCTGTTTCTGAGGGCCCTGTGCACTTCTCTTGCTCATGTCAATGTGACTCTTGGTGTTTTTTGCACACCCTGCTCTGTGGGGGAGTGCCCCAACGTGCCTGTCTCATGTGGCCTCTATGGACACACTGCTCAGCTGGCAGAGAGCAAGGAAGTTTTCTCCCAGCACCCAAAAAGAGAAAGAGGAAAGTACTTTTTCCTTCTGGGCTCCTTGCAGCACAATAGATCAGGATAAGCTTCCACATTCTCTCCCTGGATTTCTGGAGTGGTTTCCAGGAACAAGTTAAACTTTCACCTTTAAATGGATGACCATGTCACAATCAGGAGGAAACATCTTCAAAGACCTATCTTTAGGTAAGTCATGCTACATCCTAGGTAGCTCCAGGGCTATCAGGAAAAATAATTTCTCTTTTTCATCCTGGGGAATTTTACAGCAAAGCAATAAAGAGTGTGCCTAAAGTTTAACTTCATGCATACTGAAGGGGTCTTTTTATTTTCTACTTTCTGAAACCCTATGCTCAAGCTTTTATCAGTTCCTTAAAATGTATTTAAAAGCATATTAGCTTTTCATGAACACGAATGACATAGCACTGGAAGAACTTCTGAAACATTATGCAATCCTTTGCTGTTTCTCGTGGTTGCATAGCCCTCTAAATGGGAAATGTTGTGCTTGGTTCTTTCAACTGATTTCCTTCAGAGGTAGTGTTTTGGTGCTGTGAATGCTACACTTTTTTTTCAGTAATGTGTAGGAAGACAAATTTGAACTTGATAGCTATTATACTAGAGTGCGTACATTTTATACAGCTAGTTCAGGAGTATCAGTACAGCAGTTAAGGAAACAGTAGGGTGAGAGGAGAAATTTTATACTGTGGTGGAATTTTTGGCTAGGCAGAATGTAGATCTAGTATAATAGATTGGGCTAAGATTTTATTTTGAGGGGAGGAACACTCTTTCTCTAAGAAAGCAGCAGTGATTTCTTAAGTGAATCTTTTACTCTTGATTTTTTTAATTACCTATTATGCACTTTATAATCCAGAACTGGAAATTAAGAATTTTAAAGTAGCCAGAAAATATATACAACTTCTGCCTCTTAAAACAGATGATTAAAGAAAGAAGTTAATTATCAAATTTGTTTTTCCCCCCTAAATAATATCCTAAATATAGTGAAGGTACCACATGTTAACAATACTAAATGTTAAAGTCAAGTTGCAGTCACTGGTTGTTGATCTAGAATTAATTACAGGAAAATAGAAGTTTACGGATAGAATTCCTGACATTCTGTGATTGTTGTATAATGAATAGGAGTGGGCCTCAAGGTTAATAATTATATAAAATGTTTCCATTTTTATGTATTGATTAAGCATTACCACAATATTATTAGTAGCAATAATATACTTTTCTATTGAATAAAGGAAAATGTAAGCTCAAATATGTTTTAAAAATCTTTTGAATATAAATATAAACATATTCCAATCTATATTATGGATTTAATAGAATGTGTATACTTAAATATGCATATGTATATTTCATACAGTGATAGTAGTAAATAACCAAAAATCCAAAATGACCCCCAAATGTAATTTACCTGCCGTATTTCCTACAGCAGGAACTGGAAAAGTTCTTCCAGTCCCTATGTAATTCACTTCTGTTTTATCTCAAGTGAATGTGTGACTTCAAAGAGGCATGAAAATTGTACAGTTAGTTCCAAACTCTACCCCACTGAGGTATGACTTGCAGAGGGCACCTGTAGAAGTTCAGGAAGGCAAGATCATGTTGGATAAAATGAGACCCATTTAGCCATCAACTTTAATATTTTACTCATTGTGACGCCATTAAGATTTGTGGCAGGTGGTCCTTCACCACTGGTTTATGCCAAATCCTTATGCTAAGGTACCACTCACAGGGGAATTGCAATTCAACTGTGCTTGTATTATTTTTCAAATAAAGAACAGATCCTTTGTAGAAGGTGGAATACCTTGTCCAGATAATTAGAATAAAATTTGAATTGACAGAACACTGTAAACCAGCTATAATGGAAGAAAATAAAAATCATTAAAATAGAATAAAATTTGATAAATTCAGATGATTGCTTCATGATCCTAGTGACTTAGAAGAGAAAACATAGCTATCAAAGAAGACCTACTTTCACTAAGGCAGTTATTTCAAGCAAGTGTTGAAATGGATCCCTGACTAAAACCAGGTAAAGGCTAGATGTGAGGGTGGGATTGACTTGTCAGCTGGCACATTGAGAGCTGGCTTTGCTTTTATCAGGATATGATTGTGATGAGGGAAAAGGTGGGTGGAGGGTATCTTAAAAAGTCTAAATGATTAGACATAATTCCTCAGAGAAAGTTTTAGGCTGTTCTTTAGCAAAATATAGCATGGGCTTTCTAAGAGCTAGTTGTGCTTTGGGGCATGCTGGGAAGTCATCTAAGCTTGCCTTTGGCATCTTTGACCCTTATCCCATGTTCCACTTCATTTTCTTTTTCAGCCTCCTTTCCTAGCTCCCTTGTCCCCTTGAACTCCCTCCTGGGCTGTCCAGCCTCTCACACTGAGATGTCATTCTAAGCCTGCCTTTTCTGGTCAGAGACCCATGTACCAGACCTTTCTTTCTCAGTATATACTTGTATGCACCCTATTTCCCAAGGGTATGACTCACTCTCAATCCACATGATAAGGAAATCTGTGCTAGAATATTTCACATGTGCTAATTGTAAGTTTAAAGGAAATTTGGTGAAATATCTTGGCTGTTTATAAATAATTCATTTAAAATTTTAGTCTTTAAGAGAGAACAGTCTAGGATTTTTTTTTTTTTTTTTTTAAATACTGACATATTGGGAGTTCCCGTCATGGCTCAGTGGTTAACGAATCCGACTATGAACCATGGGGTTGCGGGTTCGATCCCTGGCCTTGCTCAGTGGGTTAAGGATCCAGTGTTGCCGTGAGCTGTGGTGTAGGTCGCAGACGCAGCTTGGATCCCGCGTTGCTGTGGCTCTGGCGTAGGCCAGCGTCTGTAGCTCCGATTAGACCCCTAGCCTGGGAAGCTCCATATGCTGTGGGAGCAGCCCTAGAAAAGGCAAAAAGACAAAAAAAAAAAGAGAGACAAAAAAAAAGAAATACTGACATATTGACACAATTCATACTTCTGTATACAGGCTACTTTTTTCAACATTTGAACTCATGGTTTAACTCAATGCACCTAGCATTCTCTAGTTGACTAGATGTTTTCAGGATCTGGGTTATAACACTCAGAGAGGGAGGGCCATACATGATAATGAAAAACAGACCTTATCTGTCCTCACAAAGCACATCACCCAGTATATACCTAGGTAACTATGGCACAGGCAGATGATGGGTGCTAAAAAAGAGGGAACAACATCCTGGGAAATTATAATGGAAAGCACAGATTTCAATGAAGACTAATTCTGGTACCTAAGTGAATTGAGAGAGGGAAGAGTGATTTTTTTTAATTTAATTTTTGAGACTGAATTATTATCTATTTTCATCAGAATGATTTCCCTGAATTTCAGGTAGTAAAAATCATTCATGAAGTGTAAAAAATTAGTTGAGAAATTTTTAGAAGAGATGAGGAATATTGAAATTCCATGTTTGTTATGCTGTTAGAACACTGGGAGGAATCTCAGTTAGATTCTGAGAATGTCTATGTCTCCTAAAATACTGATTTCCAAATCATTTCATATAGTTAGGTTATCAGATCTCTATTTTAAAAGTCTTTCATGGAAATTTTAGATACATATTTTTATGCAGTTCTGTGAAGCAAGGAACAAAGGCCAAGTTTCTTTTATGGCCAAGGGGAGGTTATAAGACCTCTTTCATGAATAGGATGGTAACTTTGGCGTCAATGAGACTATTTAGTCCTAAGCGTATATAAGTGGTACACCTGGAACACACTTTGTGGTTCCGCCTGTAGACGTTCTTGCAGCTCAGACTTATATAGAGAAAAGATGATTCTCCCTTTACTCTAGAGAAACCCTTTAGGCTTTATAATTTTCCAGGAAGGAAATACTATTACAAAAGATATTTTAATGTGTTTTCCGTCAACAACACTGAGCTTGTTCTTCAGCAATTAGCAAATAAAATTACATAGATTTTTTTCTAAAATTACAAAGATTCTTAAAATCTAAGACTTGAATTAATGCTTGATTTTAGAGACCTCTGAAATATTCCTTTAGACTTTTAAAAACCTTTTCTTCTGTATTTTACTATAGATAAAACTCTATGGTAATCATAATTAATCTCTTTGAGTCCATCAATTTATAGAACATTTCAAATGAAGTACCTTTATGTAACTTCAGTAAAACAATTAGTGAAGACACTTCCAACTTATTGAATACTCATATTGCTTAGTGAACTTCCTGTATACCAAGAAACATCTATTTCTCTCAGAAAATTGCATCTATGAAAATAATTCTTATCTAAATTTCACTGCCATGAAACAGTTAAGTCTGGGTTTTTGTTATAATTATCTCCTCCTATTTGATTTGAGATTTTATTTTATCAAATTATCAAATATTATGTGTGCATCTTTTTTTCTGTTCATTGCTTCAAATTCTTTATGGAAGTATATAGGAAAAAATGAATTAAATAAATAAATTGAAGCTTTTCTTACATGCTAAGCCTTATTTAGTGTTCTTTGGAATCAACAATATTTTGAACATTTTTCTGGGTTCAAAAGTGGATAAGTTATTTTTGTGGTGACTTTTCATTAGAAGTAGCACAAAAAAAGCCATGAATAAAATCATGCAAATAGTTCTTCCTCAGCCCTAGAATTGAGAACTGGTCTGTGCATCCAGGAGCTGAGACAATAAAGTGCAAGTCAAATGGCTGCCCAGGCCCAAGACCAATGAAAATCATGTTGGGTTCTTCACAGCATTTAGAACATGCCGTTTCTTCTCTTTATGCCTTTTCAAAAGTTTTATTTTTACAAGTATCTGTTAGCAGTGGAATTCTGAGTGTGTTTTTGGCAGGCATATCCTCTTCACATGGAGATGTAGAAAGCAGTGGGTGAAATAGGAAAGCCTAGGAAAAGAAAGTCCTAATTTTGTTGGTGGATCTATGGTGTGTTAGTGACCTATTGCTGTGTCTGAATTCTAATTTCAAGGTTGTGATCTATGCTTTATAGAGGAATAGCGTAAAATATCTGTTACATATTTAAAATCATATACCTTTTAGAGGTCATCAATGTTATTTAGTCTCATATTTAAGTTCATTATTTTAATATCAGTGTAGAAACTAAACCAGATTGCTGATATGCAGGAGCAACACCATGTATCAGATATTTAGACAAAATAATTATTATTCAATGTTACAGACCCATTTCCTTCAGTGTTTTGGCAGCAATAAGAAATCTGAACAAGTATCATAAAATGTAAAATCACTTCAAAATTTAAAGAAATTATAATATATTATTGGACATTGGTATTTTGGTCTCATAAACATTAAGTACTTTATTTTTTTATTTTTACTTTTTATGGCCGAACCTACCGCACATAGAAGTTCCCAGACCAAGGGTTGTTATTGGAGCTGCAGCCACCTGCCCACGCCACAGCCATAGCAACACAGGATCCAAGCCATGTCTGCAACCTACACCACAGCTCATGGCAATGATGGATCCTTAACTCACTGAGTGAGGCCAGGGATTGAACCCTGGTCCTCAGGGATACTAGTCTGGTTTGTTACCACTGAGCCACAATAGGAACGCCAATATTAAGTATTTATGATGTTCTGAGCTCTAAGCCTCTTTTTTAACATACTGTTCACCAAAAATATGTACTTTAGACAGAAACATATTGAGTACAAAGTTATCATAGTCATCATGCTATGAAAAGTAATTACATAGGAAAATAAATTACATGAAATGAATTTCCTCATAGGAAAAAACTTAGGTAAATCAAATCTAAGATATAATACTGTGTTTATGGAGAATATTTTATGAGTTTTTGTTTATGACAAGTGATTGTGAATTTATTGGTAAAAAAGTGAAAAATTAATTGACGTTCAGTGGTTACAGAGTTATATGCTAGAAATTTAGTTTCAGTTTTAAAAAATAAATGATAATTTTTATTTTTATGTAAGTGAAAATTGATAGAACAAACTAAATTATAAAAGTGAGAAATACTTCTGGGAAATAGACATAGTGATGTGGATTTAGAGTTTATAACACTATCAGACACAATGCTAATTAATAGAAGAAAATATATATTTTATAACAGACATTTATTACAAATTAATCTTGTTGTCCAGGTCAAAGGTCATTGTACAACTTATAGGGAAGGAATAAGCACAGATTGATCTTTCTTTAAAATTTTCTTTATTAAAGTATAGTTGATTTACAGTGTTGGGTCAATTTCTGCTGTACAGCGTAGTGACCCAGTCATACGTATATATACAGCCTTTTTCTCATACTATCCTCCATCATCTTCTATCCCAAGAGACTGGATATAGTTTCTGGTGCTTTACAGTAAGACCTCATGCTTATCCATTCTAAATGTAATTTTTTGCATCTACCAAGCCCGAACTTCCAGTCCATCCCACTCCCTCCCTACCCCCCTTGGCAACCACAAGTCTGTTCTCTATGTGTCTGTGAGTCCCTTTCTCTTTTGTAGATGGGTTCATTTGTACCATGTTTTAGATTCTATGTATGAGTGATATCATATGTTATTTGTCTTTCTCTTTCTGACTTACTTCACTTAGTATGAGAATCTTTAAAATATGAAGATCAAAGCAAAGCAACAAATACATTTGAACATAAGGTAGGTGATATTTATCAAGAAAAAAAATTATCAGACTTCGTTGTGCCTTTTTTTCCAGTTGTGGTAAGAATAGCTCTAATTTTTAAGTGGTTATTACAAATAGATAAATTGTAATTTGTTACACATTTTAGTATATGCTAGCTATATATACATTTATATGTCAAGCAGTAACTAATTTACTCCCTCTGGTATTATTTACACAGTTTACACAAATTTAAATTATCTTCAACATATCATCACTAGTGGCAGCAGAAGAGGTAGGTATTAATGTTAATACTAAGAGCTACCATTCATTAAAATCTTAGCATACTTTTAGACAAGGTACAACCATATAATCAACAGGGCAGCTTCATGAAGAAATTTAAATTCACAATAATTTTGGATATGAATCTGGGAACAAGAAAAAGATTAAATTATGGGAAAGCATCTCATTCAGATGCTGTACAAATCTTGTTTTTTTAACTAGAGATGCTTGGTTCTACTAGCATTTATCTTAGACACTGGTATGATTAGGACTTGCTTTTCAAAGATTTATAATTGAAGTGAGGAAAATCAAGATTATGCAGGTAAAATAATGTAGTGGGGATAATTTTATGGTTTTATACCACCTGGAAAATTTTCTATTTGGAATAATCAGCCTGTTACATGTAGAATAGTTTTTTAGGTAAAAAGAATGGAAAATAATAATAATACCAATTAAAAATAATACTAAGTTTACAGAAGATCTGTGGGTTTATAGAGAATAAGGTTAAAGAAATCTGCAGTATTTATAAACCTAGTCTCTTCAGTTCTGTGACTCGACATGACATAATTTTGATGGTTCTCATGGGAAAGGTTCAGTTTATTTATTTATTTGATTAAGTCCACTTGGACATGGTCTCTAATTGAGGAAAATCCAACATTTCCTGAATTGGAGCTGCTGGAAGTGTAGGGGACATGCCACAGTACGTTTGAAGGAACAGATGATAAAACTTGCAGAGTTATCTTTATACATCCCAAGTCTGCTCCATTAAAGTCATATTTTTTGTAATGGAGAAGTGTTAATTATGAGTTGATTTCGTGTCCATTTTTGGTGTTTTGGTTATTCCAGCTTTTAGGGTCTTAGGAGGTTATTTTTAGAAGAGTTGCTTATTAAATCAAAACATATATTTAAATATTAATTATTTATTCATTAACCAATTGTTTATGGACCTTGAAAGTCATGGGCTTTTATTACGAAAATCATCATTTCAGCTTTAAAATATGAATATTTAATTTGACATTTTTAAGGATCAAAGAGCTTGGGACAAATTGTTTAGAGACCAGTTTGAGTTCTGATTATTTGAGTTCTAATGAAGATTTCAGATGCTTATAACCATTCCAGTGATAATGTCTTTGAAAGCCAACATAAAAGAAAAAAAAAGATTCTTGATAATTTCTGAGCCCACTATTTAAGAATTAGCTTCTCAGTATAGCTGTATCCAATTGTTTCTAAACTATGATCCCACATCATTTTATCTGCATCTCTTTTACTGCATATTTCATTTCAGCTTATTATAGTCAGTTGAGTAAGGGGATCAACTCTCCTACAAAACTGTAGGATTCCTGAAGCTAGAATCCATATTGAATCTTTGTGTTTCCTGTAACTTTTGGTAGAATGTGAGTCATAAGTAAGAACTTACCCAGACTTTAAACTTAAATACCTAAGGGGACCAGGTCATTACTGTAAATGTTTGAAATGGGAACTGTTTGGAATATAATAGTTGGAAAACAAAAAAAAACGTTTGGTTTCACATTTTTAAAAACACTGACAGACTAAACAGAATCCAACTGCCAACTGTTAGCTGGTGAACCTTAAAGTGAATGAATGATGGAATGAATAATGTGTTTTGTTAGCTCCACATAGTGGTTATCTATCCATTTTCAGGGTGCATGATGGTCAGTAAATCGTGGCTGAAAACTCTGGCAGCTACCTCAGGAGAATTACTAGAAGAACGGGTACTTGATCTTTGTTTCTAACGCCAGTTAGAAAATGAGAAACACAATATATTCTACATCATACTTGTACTGATAATCTGTAAATAAATGTAGCATTAAAGGAATATATGAAGAAATTTATTATCATTGAATGAATAAAATGCATTCATTTTAACCTCAACTTGAATTATTCTAGAATCAGGGAATTAAATGCTTATAAGCCCTATCTTTCAACCACTATGACTTGTTAGAAGGTACTTTCTCACATGGAAAACTGTCTTCCCATCAGTGTAACCTTTTTTTCCTTCTCTTAGAACTGGAACAGAAAGGTCCCAATGCTTTCTTTCATAGGCAGCCTTTTAAACACTGAAGACAATTTTGTCAGCTATTGCCATTTATAAATCTCCCTAAAGCGTAGGGACTTAAAACAACATGTTTAGTAGGTTAGCTGGGTGGTTCTGTGATCTGTGCCAAACTTGGTTGATATCAATGGAACGTTCTCATGCATCTGGGGCCAGATAGAGAGTTTGCTGTGAGTTTGTTGGTTATACAACTTGGGTTTCTTCCATGTGTCCCTCTTATCTCTCCAGCAGGTTGGCCAAGACATGTCCCCACAGTAATAATAGAAATCCGTAAGAAGAAGCATAAACTCATACTTTTTCAAGGCTCTGACTGTTCCATTGGAAAGATCAAAAAGTTATATAGCCAAGCCCAGAGCTGGTGGGGGAGGCCATCAATAAAGGAACATATATACAACTGGGTTAATTAATACAATTAATGCTCTCCTAAAGTTCTTATGCTCTTTCTGATTTTTCTTTCCTTTAGTTAATCCACAGTTCATTCAGCCATTGGAGAGACAGCAGTAATGTGAATTTTTCTTTCATGCTGTTAAAGTTATCTGGGTGACCTGGGAGAATAGGAAAAAATACATATTAACAGAGTAGTGAAGTTCAGTTAACCCTTAACTGACTGATGGGTCAAATGTGGGTCACCTGACTCCAGGTTAATAGCATGCCTAAGATTCCTGGTTTAAAAGTTTAAAAAAGTTGAAAGTTAAAAAGTTTAAACTGATTGCCTAAAACATGAGCTATTACACCCATAATGATGTCCTGTACTTTCCTAATTCCTTTTGGAGAATTGATTTTTACCAAATATCATGCTAACGGACTTGAGAAAATTTGCTATTTCAATA
The DNA here is from genome assembly GCF_016906955.1 of Phacochoerus africanus. Lineage (NCBI taxonomy): Eukaryota > Metazoa > Chordata > Mammalia > Artiodactyla > Suidae > Phacochoerus > Phacochoerus africanus. The sequence continues at coordinate 153,369,504 of NC_062546.1, read as the reverse complement.
AAAACTGAATATGGTTAATTATAAATTTGGGCAATTTAATTCCAATTCTACTAAAACTATGACATGGAAAGAAGACTTTGTAAATAGTAAAGTAAAATAGTACTTTCTTATGCATTTGAATCATTTGAGTTTCATCAATAATGGATATTCTATAGGGATTTATCATTATTATCTTTTAAAAATTATTTATTCTTTATGGAATAGATTTGTGATATTGTTTTCTATTACTGAACCCTCCCAGACACTACTATAATGAGTAAATGTTTTAGTAAAAACTACAAATTAATAAAATTTATTTTTAAAATCAGTGATCACAAAATGAATCTGTATGCTATTGACATTAGAATTGCAGCTAAAAATATTAAACTGAATTAAACTAAACTAAACTAAAACAAAACAAATATCTGAAGTCCTAACCTCAGAGATTCTGCTTCAATAGGTCTGGGAGTAGAAAGCTTTGCTTATTTCTACTTGCTCTGCACTCTTCGCTGATTCATTGCTAGGGTGGGAGCCACTTTGCTTAATGATGCAATTTGCATACAATAGGAATGGAAGAGCAGAGTAATTTGGAAAACCTTAATAAGATTAGCATCAACATTGGAAATGTAAGCCAAATGATTTTTTTCAAGTGAAATAAATTTCATTAATTAAATAAACAGGTAATATATTTTATTTAAGGAACTATATCCCTTCGCCTCTTTGCCCCACCTCTGGCAACCACCAGTATAATGTGCTGCATCTATGAGCTTGTTTTTTGTTTTGTTTTAGTTTCCACATATAGGTGACATCATACGGTATTTTCTTTTATTTTTTTATTAAAGTATAGATGATTTACAGTGTTGTGTCGATTTCTGCTGTACAGCATAGTGACCCAGTCATATATGTATATGTGTGTGTGTATATATATATATATATACAGACACACACGTATATACATTCTTTTTCTCATACTGTCTTCCATCATGAGACTGATATAGTTCCCTGTGCTGTACAGTAGGACCTCACTGCTTATCCATTCTAAATGTAATAATTTGCATCTAAATATCTATCTGTTGGTACAGAGGACCAATGAATATGAAGAGGGCTAAGTTTCTCTTCTAAAAAATCTTAAGCCCTTTTTTTAGGATGTAGGTCTACGTACAGAGACAAATTACCGTGGACTCCAAAGCAGTGGTTCTCAGCATTGGCTGTGTCTTACAATCACGGGGGAATTAAAAATCCTGACACTTGGGTAGGCCTATGATATCAAAATTGATTGTTGAGACTCAGGAATCTGTTTTTTAAAACTCTCTAGGTATTTTTTAAGTATAGCCAAATTTGAGAACTACTACCTTAGAGAGAAGCACACGGAAGAGGGAGGACTGTTTGAAGATGAATATTAAAGGACGATTAGGCTTTTGACAGGCAGGTAAAAGAAAGAAAGGATATCAAGAAGATGGCATAGCATAAGCAAAGGCATGGGAATACAGAAGTGCTTGAAGTGTTTGGGAGAGTTTTGCTGAAAGGGAGAATTCCTGAATGGCCAGCAGAGAGCTGAGCTTCTGCATGTGGAAAGATGTATGGCTGAAAGGTTGGTTGGAGCCAGTGAGTCATGGGCTATACTGCATTTATTTTGTGAGTATGTACTGCCATCCATCTGATCTGTTGTTAAAATTGACAACCTGATGAACCAAGCTCCTGGGCTCAGTATATCCAAAATGATATTTCATCATAGAACACTATTCCACTGCAATACTCTGAACAAAAGCATCAGTTAAGTTTGGGAAATACTGCCTGTGACACTCATAGTCCTCAGATATTTACAAGGAATATTAGAATTTTTGCAGTAAAACAAGTTTATTAACTCCAGTATGCCCCCAAATATATTTTATTTCCATTTGATGCTTATTAGTATTTCCAGAAAATAATGTTTCAAGGTACAAATTTTTGTTCCCCTGAATTTTCCCCCAATTGGCTTTTTATTTTTCTGAAATTGTTTTAGCTAGTATTTTTTCCTGCTTTAATTATTTCTTTTCTTATTTATATTTTCTAGAATATAGTCTGACCCCCAGACATTTCTCCAAAGTTAACATTTTTATCTACTTTTCGAGAGGCATAGGCAAAAAAAGTTGCCTAGTTAAGAGAATAGTTAATGTTCTATTACATAACTGGGGATGGTGTGAATTTTAAAAAAAGGAAAAGAAATATTTTGAAAAGATTTGAGAAATGATGAACAATGTCACATTATTGAAACAGCTGAGGGCAAATTAAGAAATAACAGATGGGAGTTATGTGTGGATTATCACACCCAGGTATCACTGTACACACAAGTTTGGCAGCGTTTTACCCAGCTCTTGTGCTTTTTAAAAAAGCACTGCCCTTGAATTCACACTTGATGAACTGAAGACTATTCAAAATCTACAAATAACATCAGTTTGATTAGTGATGGTTTTATGCTTGTGTAGAATCCAATATCAAAGGTTTAAAAAATTGTTTTTACATTTGTTATACTATTCGCTCACACAGTATCCTTATGAAATAGAAGGAAAACTATAAATCCCTATTTCATAGGTGAAGAAAGAAATTGAAACTCAAGTGGTCACAGCAAGTCAGAGGAAGAAACACTGAAGAGTACTGATGTTAAGAACAAGCAATTAAGTGTGGCTTCCATTACAGACTGTATCTTTATAGCAAATAATGTTAGGAGACCTTACTGTATATGTCAGGCCAGCTATACAATTGTTCCTCAAGGTATAACCCATTCTCACTTGGCAACGAAATCACTTGAATCATTAAAAAAAATTTAGCTACTCAAAATTATTTAAAATATATGTTATACATGAGCATTTTCTTATCTAACAGTGAAGAAACAAAACAAACAAAAAAAACAAAGTAAATTACCATGTGTTGTTTGAGCCACATGATTTACTGTGATGACTGTACAGATAGAGGCTTGACATGTCACACATGAGGCCCTCACTATGAATTTTAGGATATAGAATACTGCCTATAGAAGAAGTAAAGAAAGAGGAGGAAATAGAAAGATAAAGTTCACTCAGTTACTTTGAACGTATTTCTAAACAGAAGAGATTTGTTTCTACCATTATGAACTGCATTTCACTAAGTAACAGAGACTCTCGCAGATCCTGAAGGATGTGGCTTCTAGATTGTGTAAGACCACAACTATATTTCACTGTGACTTCATTATGATTTCATTAATAGAAATGATTAAAATATAATTTGACAGTAGCCACCTTATTAATCTCTTTTAGGCTTTACTTTCTGTAAACATTCTAATGTTTTGATGGCATTTTATTTTAATGTATTTAAGATCATTCTTGAGTGCCATAAAAATTCCATGTTTTGTTATTTTAAAATATTTTACTTTATTGTAATTTTTTTTCTAAAATATCCTACTAAGAATCTATTTTCTGGAGGGAAAATAAATCCCACATTCTATTAGGCAAACAATACAATACTTTATAAAGCTCTTTTCTCTGTCTTAAGAATCAAATATTTATAAAATTGTAATAAAGGATATTTATTTTTGTGGTACAGAGTGATAAAGACACAATTTATTAAAAATACATTTTATTTCTAGAATAGATCTTTTATTTCTCAATATTTCTTTATTTAAACAATGGAAAGCACTTTATGAGGACATTCCCAGAAGCTAACTAGCTATTGTTACTAAATAACCATTGACCTAAACCTTCTATAAAAATTCTTATTAATTCTGTATACCAGCTTTTAGACAAACTCATACAGAAGTTGTATTGCTAAAGGTGAATAATTTTGATCAGTGTGTATAATAAAGAAAATTTATTTTGCTTAATCTTTCTTTTTACCTACCAAGACTTTGTTCCCCTCTCTCTTATTAGCCCAGTTGGATATTGAGCCTCACTTACCCATTTAATGGAGGCTATGTCAGTGCTGCCACTGGTTGAGGACCCTAGTTTATATCTCATTTTCTTAAATTGTTTCTCTTATCGATGTCAAAAAAAAGTACAGTTGTTGCTCCTTCCCATTCTCTGCTTGTTTCTTTCTTCCTCTCCTGCCATACCCCGTAGTGCTTAGTTTCCTGTGTGAGAAGAGTTTATTACATACTCAGAAAACTAATGGTTATGCCCATTAGTGTGTTATCCTGAGATGTTCTACCTCCAGGTCTAAACATGAGAACAATTAAGGCCACCTTAGAGCTATGAGTCTAAATCTGAAGAGACAGTGGCCTTAGGAATTCGACTTGGAGTATCAGTTATGGATTTTGCCTTAAAAGATTGAGATATTAAGGGAAAGGTCTGAAATTCCATGTTTAAGACTTGACTTAGACTAGAATGCTTAGGTGACATATATGTAACTTATTGACTAACTTGAAGATGCTCATTCTTTTCCCTTAGGTTTTCTACTCCATGAAGTTACAGTTCAGTTTCTCTTTCTTCCACTCATTATTCTTTAAAATATAGGCTGTCTGTTGCTTCCATATCCTATCATTTACTTTTCCATTCCCTTGCAAATCTATATACTTTCATAATCTAAACTATCTTCTCTGCTAAGTGCTTCATAAATTTATATTTGTAGATCTCAGCTATATCCTGAGTGGCATCTGAATGGCCTCCTGATACCTGATATTAATCTATACCAAAGAGATTTATTATAACACATGCTTAGTCTATAATAAGTTCAGGAGCATATTGTGTATGTCTCTCCAAACTTAGTCTCTTGCAGTACTAGAGTCCCATGAGATTTAATTGTTTTATGTACACATATACACACACATTTTACTAGACTATTTCCTATAACCTTATTAGGTTTATGTAAAATGTAAATATTAAGAGGATGATATGATAGTGTTTCCTAAGCTGACAGTGGAACCCTCTTTGTGTTAAATATCTACAAAGATATTAAAATCGCCAGTAAACTGTTGTTTGAGAAATATTTCTTAGATGAATGGTCTAAGCCTAGTGCTTTGTTGATAGCTGTTAAGGAAGGCATAAAATATTCCCCTGTCCTTTTACTCCTCTTGTCACTTGGACTTGAAATCTCAATTATTTTTGATACCGCTCTACTTCTTGTCTTCCGTAACAAAACAAATATCAAGTCCTTTCAGTTACGTCCTTACAAAATTACATATTTCTCTCCACTTTCCTTTTTGACTTTTTATATCAAAACCTCTTCCCCCTCTCTAAAATGGTATGATATTTTCCGTTTTAAACCTCTAATCTCCACCCCTCCCTATCACAGTTCCTTGTTTCTAGAGTTATCAAATTAGTCTTTAGAGCTTTGGCATGGTTATGTCACTACTTTATTCCATAATTTGGAATGATCCTTCATTTTCAAACAAATGAAATATTTACTCTTATGCTTTCAAACACTTTATACCTACTTTCCATTTACTTTGTCTCCTTCCTGAGACAAGTTCTAGGCTACAGTCTTATGCTTCCCTCCCTGAGCCTATGTCCACTCTGTTTCCTCTGCTTCAATATTTATCCTCCGTCTCCTGTCTGAACTTACTCTCTGTCCTCCTCTAGGCCTCAAGGCCTAATTCAAATACTCCTCTTTGCAAAGCATTCCTTCAGTCTTCCAGCAAAAATAAGCTTCTCTTCTCTTGGGCTTTAATGATGGTAATACTTTTTTTCTTGTAGCTCTGTATTTCTGAGCATATTTACAAGAAATTGGTATCATTTTTTTGGCCATGCTTGTGGCGTAGGAAAGTTCCCAGACCGAGGATTGAACCCATGCCATAGCAGCATCCCAAACTGCCACAGTGACAATAACCAATCCTTAACCTGCTGAGCCACAAGATAACTTCCCCCAAAAATGATATAATTATTTATTATTTAGTGCATATCGTATCTTCCTCTAGTATGAATTCGTTGATAACTGAGACTTTGTCATATTTACAGAATTATAAAATAATCAGATTGAAAAAACCTGGCATGTAGTGCAACTCTCTTATTTCATAGATGAATAAAGAGAAAACTTTAAGACATGAAATGTTTTGACCAAGTTCTCATGACTACAGAGTCAGGACAGAGTCAGGACTAGAACACAAGCCTTAACTCTGAATCCGGTGGTCTTTCTAATCTAATTTCTTTGCACTCTTATTCTTCCCGCCCAGTGTAATAATATCTACTAAACATCCACTGTGTTCCATGGATTTTTACCTACATTGTAGCTAATCGTAAAAGTAATACTAGAATATGGGCATTCATATCCTTATAATGCAGATAAACTGAAGTTCAGTGAAGTTAAATAAGTTGCTTGGGTAGAAAAGTTTGGAATCAAATCTAGGTCTACTTTACTCCAGAGCCTATGCTCTAGGGTCAAAGATTGAGAAAAGGAGGGCTATATAGTTTAAGGTGGGAGTTTGGAGTAGTTACGTTAGGACCCTGAATTAGATTGGCACCTAAGGACTACGTCTCAGGTTTTAAAATGATTATATTTAGTTGTCAGATAATGCAGATTAAAATCATAATAAAGTATAATGGTGTGCCTTCTGGAATGGTTAAAATATGAAAACCAAAAATTTACCAATGGCTAGTGATGCTTGCAGTAGAATTTCTCAGCCTCGGTACTATTGACCTTTAAGACCAAATCTTTGCTGCAAGGGACTGTTGAGCAGCATCTCTGGTCCCTATCCACATGATGGCAGTCACATCCCCACAGCTGTGATGATGAAATAAGTTTCCAGGCATTAACATATATTTCTTGTGCTATAAAACCATGCCTAATTGAAAATCCACTGATTTAGAGAAATCAAAACTCTCATACATGATTGGTAGGACTGATAACTCTTTGCAGTATCTGCTAATGCTCAATGTATGTATACCTGGAAGATTTACTCCTTAGGTGTTTACTCAAGACAAGTACATACATATCACATGTCTATCAAATGCTTGTACTAGCATGTTTTTAAAAGCACAGTTTATAATAAACTAAAACAAAATACCATCAAATGCTCATCAACAGTAGAAGGCATAAATACATTG